>NW_018227965.1:66351-84045 GCF_001263595.1 Phalaenopsis equestris
TGCCCCCCCACTTGGGGCTCACGCCCAAGCCTTATTCTTCTTCTCCAAGCCTTCTTCTCCACTTATAATTAATTTAAGAGTCTAAGAGATATTTTAAAAATATTTTCAAGCCCTTTTTTTTTAACTTCCCAAGGGATGCTTAAGTGTCTCTTCAAAACTGTCCATATTCATTAAATCTTCCAAATGGTGCCTTAAGTGCATCTTCAAATCTCCATATAACCACCCAAAATTCTTCTCTAAAGTCCATTTTATCAATTCCAATGAATTCCCTAAGATACGCATGAAGCAACGCTTCAAAAATCGTCCAAGCCAGATGTATATTGAAGAAGTTATGCTAAAAACCGTCTTTCGTGCCTAAACACCGATTCTGGGGCGCTTAGGCGCGCTCCTCTCTGTCTGGTGGGGTCTAAGCACCATTTTTGGTGCTTAAGAATTGGTCGCAGGAACTATGTTGGGTTTAGGCCCCCTTGGCTCCGGTGTGCCCCCAATTCGACCCGATTAGCTCTGGTTTACTCCTTTTTGGTCCATTTTTGTTCCTTTTGCTCCAATCACTCCAAATTCTTCAATTTGATGTAGCTACAACCAAAAATAGAAAAAAATACCTTTATAGTGCAATATCATCAGAAAATATAACATAAAAAATAGTACATTTTTAGGCATATCAAAATCCACCAAACTTAAACATTACTTGTCCTCAAGTAATACTACATTTTTAAAAATAATTTATGTAGATTAGAGTTAATGGGTCATCCCTTAGAATAGTTAAAACTTTTTTTCTAAAAATGTGATAGTTCAAATTAGAAGAAATTCTAGTGAGTCAGACTAGCCCAGGGTCTAAAATATTTATCATCAAACTTGGAAATTTGTTTTCCTATATAGTACAGAAATATATGCAGATTTTTCAGACTTTGGATCCTATGAACTTTACTTTCTAGACTTAAGAGCTCTCTTAAAAATAATTTTTACTAATATAAGTATAAAAAGCAAGCTTAGGATTGTTCTAAGTTCTTTACTCTAGAAAGGCTCAAGTGAAACGAATTTTTGATTAGGACTTCTCCTCAAGCTTCTCCTCACTTTATTCTTTTTTTTTGGGATATTTTTGATCCATTATTATTATTATTATTTTCTTTTCTTTTTTTTGTATGTGAGGATTTTTATATCTAGAGAAGTCCTTAAATAATTTTGAATTCCACTATCCTCCTCTAAAGTTAAAACTTATTACTTTCATTCTCTTGAAAACATGTATATATATTTTTTTAAATACTTTCTAAGAGAGCCTTAAATGTTCAAAAATAAGAATTCTAAGAATCCTAATTTTAAAAAAAAATACAATTTTTCCGACTAAAAATAGTTATTCATTTTCCTAAGTTCTCAACTAAATATCCTTAACTCTAAGTTCACCCTTTTCACTAAAATTATCAACTAAGTTTTCCTACTTCATTTCTATATTTAAAATTTTAAGATCCTTAAGATGACTCCACATAACAATAATCATTAGAAATAAAATAAAAATTTATTTGTAATACTTTTGAAAATAAGTAAAGTTTAAATTTAAAACATTTTTCTTTTCCCCCCAAACTTAAGCTCAAACATGTGTAACAATGAAGTACAAAATTATGCGGCAGGGAAAGATGAATTTTATTTTACTATGCATCCTACAAAAATATCAACAAATAACACATGGTAGAATATTACAGTAAAACGTAAATCCATGCTTGACATAACACTATAAAGGAATTTTGAATAGTAGAATAGGTACAAAGTGAAGATTAAACAGTAACACATTTTAAACTTCATAAAGGACTTATTGGATGCTAACAAGTTTAAAATATTGAGATAAGTTTTGTCATCTAAAAAGACTCATTTAACTTAACTTACAACCATAGACACACAAACTACAATACATAGACTCACATATTTATAAACAAACAATGACTAAGGTTAATTTGATCTCCCTTCTACTCACATTTACCCTCCTTACTTTCAATTTCTAATGGAAGAAACTATACTAATAAAGTGGGTGTAATATAAAACCTTGTATCATTACACCCATGGACTAGAATTACTTCATGTGTTACCAATTTCAGGGTTACTCTAAGTCTAAGGCATTAACAATCTGGTAAATATAGTGCAGTTCATCCAGATGTTGTTCACTAAGTAAGTTCATGACCTTACCCCGTGAAGACAAAGTCAGATAAAGGAAGTAATAGAGTTTACATGGAGTGACTCAAGTCCAACTCTAAATGATTCAAGGTAATGGTCAACTCTTGTTAAGAACAAAGTCATAACAGACTTGTTAACCTGCTACTACCAGAAATCATATACAAATCTAGTCATGACGAACGAATTACCTCACAACATTAATACAATACACTGTTAAAAATTAAACACGAATCAAATTTCAACATCTCATTATTATCCAATCAAACATAACAACAATCAAACTAAACAGATAACAAAAATAACTGTGGGCTAACTCCCATGATGCACTTGGTCTAACATCAATGACTCGATGTATCCAATGTTTACTCTGGTTGCCCCAACATCAAAATCTTATTCATTTTGTATGTCTACCATAGAATATACCATTCAGTGATTTTGAATAACTCTTTCTTAGGAGTTCTTTTACTGATTTCATCATTCAATTCAAGTTCTTCTTGTGATTGAGTCAAATCTAATGATATAAAGACTGGTGATGTAGATGAATTTCCTAAATAGGTAGGCTTTAAAATTGTATGGGGGTAAATTCATCTTAAGTTCATGAGAATTTTCAACAAATGAAATTAAAATTTTACTATTTTCAGTAACGTCCATCATTTTACACCTCTTTTGAACATGCATACAGTCTTCTTTAAACAACATTTTCAACTCATCATAAAAATCCAATTTGATCCCATCAGTTAACTTACTCTCAAAACTTTCTTGGAAATGGTCTTTACTTAGATAATCAGTTTCAACCACCCAAAAATAATTATCATATTTTTTCTCATTTAGATACTTCATAGCCTTTAAAACATCAAAAGTAGTTTCATGGTCATTAATATTCATATTCAACTCTCCTTTTTGTGTTCAACTCTCCTTATTCAACTCTCCTTTTTGTGCATCTATCATAGCTTATCCAGTAACAAGAAAGGTCTCCCTAAAATAATTAAATTTTCTTTATCTTCCTCCATATCTAATACAATAAAGTCCATATAAAAGATAAATTTATCCACTTTAATAAGCACATCTTCTATAACCCCTTTTGGATAAATGATAGATCAATCAGCTAACTGAAGGGTTACAGTAGTGGAAGATATATCGGCTAAACCTAACCTTTTAAATATAGATAGAGGCATCACATTAATGCTCGATCATACATTGCATAAAGCTTTTCTACATAATCTTTCTCCAATTGCACAAGGAATTGTTAAGCTAGAAGGATCTTTAAGTTTCTTAGGAAGCTTTTTCTTAAATATATCGCTACACTCCTCACTTAGTGCGACTGTCTTGTAATCCCCAAACTTCCTTTTCTTGTTTAATATCTCCTTCATGAATTTTTCATAACTTGGCATCTGTTTCAAAGCTTCAGCGAAAGGAGTATTTATCGTTAACTTTTTAAGTACTTCCAAGAACTTTGAAAATTGTTTATCCAACTCTTGTTGTCTAAGACTTTGAGAATTGAGGTGGTAGTCTTTCTAACTTGATTTTAGTTAGAGATATTAATTTTTCTAAAATTTTCAAATCCTTAGAAACATGTTCTTTAGGTTTTTTAGTTTCCTTTGTTTCTCACAACTTATTTCTCTTTTCTAACCACATCCTTTATCTCTCTTCCACTTCTTAATTGGAGAGCATCTATTTGTTCATCATTTTTCTATTTAGGGTTGAACTCAGTTTTGCTAGGAAGTGTTCCTTGGGGTCTATTGCTAAGTGAATTGGCAATTTATCCAAGTTGATTCTCTAGATTTCTAATCATAGAATTTTGCCTATGCAACTGGCTTCCCATTTGCAATACCTCTTCATCTATAAACATCTTATTATTCTCAAATTGTTGATCATTGTTAGAGTTTGGTGGATATGAAGGTCTATAGTTTGTATTCCCTTTATTATGCCAACTTTCATACGGATTTGCATGATTATTTTCCTATTTTTGGTTTCCACCACCAGTAGTATGATACCAATTAAAATCTGGATGGTTCTTCTAACTTGTGTTGTAAAAGTCAGAATACTGGTTGTTTATGGTATTTAAAGTCTTATATGACAAGTTAAAATTAATCATATGCCCTAATGAACTTTCCTCACTTACTGAACTGAATTGAGGTTGGTTCATTCCATGTTGGTCCAACTTCCTTGATATTGTAGCAACCTGAGATGCAATAATTGCAAACGCATCTGTATCATGAACATTGGCTACTTGTTTAGGATTTTCCCTTACAGAGGGCCATTGAAATTCATTTGTAAACATTTCTTCAATTAACTCATATGCTTCATCAAATGAATTTATTTGACATTAATGATCATTAATGATCCACCAACGACAGCGTCAATTATAGACCTACGGGATCCTACTAACCCTTTGTAAAAAGTTTTAATGATTAACCAATCAGGCAGAGCATGGTGTGGACACTTTCTTAGGAGTTCCTTAAATCTTTCCTAGGCTTCATATATTGATTCCCCTTTATACTGAGAAAATGAGATAATATCGTTTCTAAGTTTAGTAGTTCTTATAAGTGGAAAATACTTAGCTAGAAATTTCTGAGTTAACTCCTCCCAATTTTTAATAGAGCTTAATGCTAATGAGTATAACCACAATTTAGCCTTATCCCTTAGTGAGAAAGGAAGAACCCTTAGTCTAACAACATCATCTACCATGCCATTATAATAAAATGTAGCACAAAGCTCTAGAAAATTTGATAAGTGTAAATAGGGATCCTTTGAAGAAGTTCCGTTTGTATACTTGAGTGAATTTTATCTATCTTAGGATTTACATAATCCCTGAATGATTTATGATGATTTTCCAAGTTATTATTTTTAATGTTTTTCATTTCCATTTTTAGTTTTTCAAGTCCTTTCTATTTTTTTATTATTTTGTTTTTTTCTAACTCGGGATCATAAGGCAAAAGTCCTGCATATCCTTTGTTTCGCATACGCAACACAACAAACAATACATTAAAAAGTAAACAAATAAAAAAATATATTCAACACAACAAAATATTTATTTTCATAAACACCTTGTTCTTCTCACAGAAATAGTTTTTTCACAACACTTTTTCATACAAAAAAAAACTTTACACACAAAAAGTGTTTTTACGACAATACAGTTTTCCAAGTCTAAGTTTAATTACTTCAACTTAAATTCTCCTAAAAGTTAAGATCAACCATTGTGATCCTCGACAACAGTGCCAAGAACTTGATCCCAATATTCTTTTTTATATGTAGAATTTATGAAGTTGTCACCACTACTTGAAGATTTTAATCCCCGATAATGACACTGAAAACTTGATCCCAAGCAAAGTAAGATTTCAATTATATTTCTAGGGATTCTACGCAAGTATATGTAAGAGATTTAGTTCAAATTTTGATTTAAAATTTTGAGAGGATAAAATTATGCACGAGGAAATCAAATTGTGTCGAAAATGCAAGCGCTGAGATGGGAATATGGCGTCAAAGTCGTCCCCAAATGTAAGGATGGGAATAGAATGTCAAGGCCTACCACGATGGTAAGGATCAGAATATGACATCAGAGCCTACCCCGATGGTGGAGATGGGCATAGAATGTCTAAGCCTACCTTAAAGTAAGTATGAGAATAAAACGTCTAAGCCTAGCCCGAATGTGAGGATGGGAATAGGACGTCAAAGCCTAACCCAAATATGAAGATAAGAATAGGACGTCAAAACCTACCCTTAAGGTGGAGATGAGAATAGGACGTCTAAGCCTACTGTGAAAGTAAGGATGGGAGTAGGACGTCTAAGCCTACCCCAAATGTGAGGATGGGAATAGGATGTCAAAACCTACCCTGATGATAAGGATGGGAATAATATGTTAAAGTTTATAAATAGGATGTCAAAACCTACCTTGATGATAAGGATGGGAATAATATGTTAAAGTTTATCTTGATGGTGGAGATGGGAATAAGATGTCTAAGCCTACCCCAAAATTAAGGATGGGAATAGGACATCTAAGCCTACCCCAAAAGTGTAAAGATAGGAATAGGGCATCTAAGCCTACTTTGAAAGTGTAAAGATTGGAATAGGGGGTCCAAGCTTACCCTGGAAGTGTAGATTGGAATAGGGCATCTAAGTCTACCTCGAAAGCATAAATATTGGAAAAGAATGTCTAAGCCTACCCTGAAATTATAAATAGGAGTAAGACGTCTAAGCCTATGTAGTAAGTGTAAAGATGAGAATAGGCGATGCATAAAAAATATATGCATTTTTATACCTATATTTTATATTCATTTTTGGTGATATTGCACTTTAAAGAAAGGTACTTTTTATGTTTTATTGCAGGTTGCTGATTTTTAGGACTTGAAGCAAAAATGAAGCAGAAAGGATGAAATTTTGAGTCAAAATGGCATTTTTGAAGATATACTCAACGCTGACGGCGCCAGGCTAGACTCCGTCGGCGCGAGGCCGGACGCCGATGGCGCAGACCTACAGAACAGAGGCCACAATTTCCTCAGCACTGACGGTGCCAGGAGCAGCACCGACAGTGCCATTTGACAGAGAGCAATGAATTAATTTACGGGCCATTGACACTGACAATGCCAATGTAGGTGCATTACCGATTTCTAGAAGATTTGACAAATTTGGACTCTTTTTGAAGAGTTTTTAGACCTATTGGAAAACTGACATTAGGCTCTATTTAGAGCCGAATTTGATGAGAAAAGTCTCTCTTTGCACTTCTCTACTCGCTCTTGGTCTTTCTTTGCATGAGTCCATTAGTCATTTATTTCCTTAGATTTTTTAGTTCTGTTATGAGTTTAAGTGTGAATTTTTTCTAAGAGTTGTTAAAGAGGGAGAGAAGTGAGAGATTTCTTCTTCCTTACATCTTCTAAGATAAAATCAAGAGTATTGTAAAGAGAGAAAGAGTCCAAGAGAGGCTACAAGGGATTTGTATTGAGAAAGAGTTTCAAATAAGTGTTGTTTATTTATTATTCTTGTATGAACTTTTTTATATATGAAATTTGTGTTTTGTTGTATCTTTCTCATGAAGTCTAAGCAGTTTTCTTTATCTTTCTCTCTACTTTAAGATATGGTTAAATGAAGAGATAATTTGGATGTACTAATTTTAAAATATAAAATAAATTGTGATGGTTTTTCAACTCCGTTCTTAATTTACTTTTTTGATCTGACAAATTGAAATGTTAAAATATGTTGTGAAACATATGATCCGAGAAATGGAGTATGATTTCTAAAACAGAGTGAGACTCACATTTAATTCCGTGAAGAAGTATTTTGTTCATTGAATTAAGTGCAAATAAATAGCGAATTATATATTATTGGGCGTAGAATTGGAGATTTTAGGGTGACAGAGTAAAATCCCCAAATTGGTCTTAGTGTTTAAGAATAAAGAAAGTGTTAGCCTTTAAGGGAAGGGAAGTGGGAGCTCTCGAGTGAGAGCCAGTATCCTCCCAACCTAACCACAGATTTATGGATTAAACCTTAGATTAACCAATGATTTTCTATAACACTGAATCAGGTTAAAGAAATAAAACTGCTCCTATTTGGCACAATACAGATTCAAACCATTTATCCCATCTTATTTTACCAAAAACTCATTGTGGTGGGAAAAATACTTTTTCATATTAGATAACTTCATCACATAAACATAGTTGGGTAGTTACTGTTTAAACTTTGCATTTCAGTTTTGCTAGTAGTTAATAATTTAGTTTTGATTGTACAATAAATATTTGAAATTAGTGACAGTAATTTTATTTTATTGTTGTGAATTTCCTAGTTAATTTATCATTTTAAATTTAAATCTTCCTTAAATTTTTATCATTTTAAATTTAAATCTTCCTTGTGGGATCGATATTTGGGGCTTAAACAGAAAGTGTTGTATTACTTGATAACAATGTGTATACTTGCGTAGAATCCCTACATAAATTGCTTAAATTTCTTATTCATAAAATAATGCAATAAGTTTTTGGCACAGTTGTAAAGCGGTAAAATGGAGTCAACTTTATCTATTTTACACAATTATATCATTAGGATCAAGTTTTTGGCACCGTTTCCAGAGAAGGTAACGGTAAATTAAATAGATTTGGTAAATTAGGAAATTTAGCGATAACTATAAAATATAAAATCAAAATAAAAAAAATAATAAAATTAACAATCCAAAAAAAATAAATATATACTTAAGAGTATTTTTAAGAAATTTTTCTTTGCTTATTATATTTGTTTATGTGAAATAGTGGATCTGAAAGTTTAGTACCTTACGATTCAGAATTAGAAAGTACTATTATAAAAATTCAAAAACAACAAAAATAAATTAAAAATTTGAACAAAATGACAAATAACTTAGATAATCAAATAAATGAAAATTGATAAAGTCCTTTAAGAGATTATGCTAATCCTACAACAAATGAACTTCACTTAACTATTCAAAATCCTGATGTTGCTGCTAATTTATTTGAGCTTAAATCTGCTATTATCCAAATGATACAAAATAATCAATTTGGAGGAACACCTACTGAAGATCCTAACTTACATCTTGTTAGTTTTCTTGAAATATGTTTTATTTTTAAATATGATGGAGTTTCTAATGATCCTGTTAGGCTTAAATTTTTTCTTTTTTCATTAAGGAACAAAGCTAAAGCTTGGTAAACTTCATTAGCACCTGGATCTATCAGAACTTGGGGAGAACTATCATAAAAGTTTTTGGCAAAATATTTTCCACCATTGAAACTGCTAAGCTTATAAATGATATTACATGTTTTTGTCAGTTTGAAGGGGAATCAACATATGAAGCCTGTGAAAGATTTAAAGATCTCCTTAGGAAATGTCCACACCATGCTTTATCCGATTGGTTAAAAATTCAAAATTTTTACAATGAATTAGTAGGATCACTTAAATCTATTATAGATGCTGCTACAGGTGGATCACTAATGTCAAATTCTTTCTATGAAGCATACCCTTTAATAGAGGATATGGCTACTAACAATTTTCAATGACCTTATGAACGGGTAAATCCTAAAAGAGTAGCTAGTATTCATAATTCTGATGCAATGTCTATTTTAGCATCTCAAATTGCCCAAATTGCTGCTATATTGAAAAAGATTGATCAAATTAGAGTGAACTATTCTCAAATACTTCCAGTATTAGAGGAAGATTCACTAGGACGGATAATTGATAGTCAATCAGCTTATGAAACTTTGAATGTTATAAATAATTGAAATAATAATCCCTATTCTAATTATTATAACCCTGGATGGAAAAATCACCCTAATTTTAGTTGGAATAATTATAAGAATTAGGTGTATCTCACAGAAAATTCAAACAACCAAGGAAATCTTAACTATCGACCTTATTATCCTCCTAGATTTAACTCTAACCCTAACCCATAAGTTAAGGAAAAGAAGTTGACGATGGAAGAAGTAATGTTGAACATGGGAAATCAAATACAAAAGCAAGGGGCTGCAATTAGAAATATTAAAAATCAAGTAGGACATATTGCTACTGGATTTAGTAACAAACCTTCATGAATTCTTTCGAGTACTGTGAAAGTTAATCCAAAAATAAAAAATAGGAGCAAATTAAAGCCATTCAATTACAAAGTGGAAAAAGAAGTAGAAACAAGAATCCAAAGAGAAACTGAAGTTGAGGAGGAGAAGGAAGAGACTGAAAGCAACCACAATGAAAATGAACCAATGCAAGTTCCTTTAGAAGAACCACTACCTCTGTTTCCTCAATGATTGAAGCAGAAGAATAAAGATAAACAATTTACAAAATTTTTGGAAATCCTTAAAAAGTTAATGATAAATATTACTTTTATTGAGGCTTTGGAACAAATAGAACATATTATTCTAAATTTGAAAGATTTCATTATTCTAAATTTAGAAGACATTACTTTTATTGAGGCTTTGGAACAAATAGAACATATTATTCTTGAAAGATTTCATTATTCTAAATTTAGAAGACATTTTAGAACAAATAGAACTGCACATAAAATTTTGCAAGCTGGATTTTATTGGCCTACTCTTTTTAGAGATGTTAATGAATATATTAAAACATACAATCAATGTCAGCAAGTAGGAAATATTTCAAGAAGAAATGAAATGTCTCTAAATTACACATTGGAAGTTGAAATTTTTTATTTGAGGGGATTAGATTTTATGAGACCATTTATGCCTTCATTTGGAAATTTATATATATTATTTGATGCTGATTATATGTCCAAATAGATTGAAGTTATTGCTATACCTAAATGTGATGCTCGGAGTGTTTCAAAATTTTTAAATAAAAATATTTTTACAAGATATGGAATGCCTAGAGTGATTAATACGGATGGAGGGTCCCATTTTAATAATAAGAGAATCGAGAAATTGATTAGAAAATATGATATTATGCATAGAGTATCTACTGCTTATCATTCCAAAACAAGCGGTCTAGCAGAGATACTAAATTGTGAAATAAAACAAATTTTAGAAAAAGATGTAAATCCCTATAAATTGGATTGGTCTGCTAGATTAGATACTGCACTATGGGCATACTGAACTGCTTATAAGACTCATATTAGAATGTCCTTATATAGACTTATTTTTCGAAAAACATGTCACTTACCAATAGAATTGGAACATAAAGCATTTTGGGCTATTAATGAATTTAATTTTAATCTAAAAGGTGTTGGTGAGAAAAGATTATTGCAACCCAATGAACTTGAGGAGATTAAAAATTAAGCATATGATAATGCAAAAATCTATAAAGAGAAAGTGAAAATATAGCATGATTGGAAGATTATAAAAAAGAAATTTAAACCTGGACAAGAAGTTCTATTATATAATAGAATATTGAGATTATTTCTAGGAAAACTAAAATCTAGATGATTATGACCATTTAAAGTGATTAAAGGCTATCATTATGGAACTGTTGCCATTAAATATTATAAAACTAGAAAGATATTTAAAATTAATGGGCATCAATTGAAACATTATTATGAAGGGTGGATGCCACCATTTAAAGAAATTTTGATGTTGAGTCATCCTGATTAAACAATGTATGTTGGGCTGACGACGTTAATCCAAGCACTTTGATGGAGGCAACTTTTATATATTTATTTATATCTATTTCTAAATATCTTAATAATTTGTTTAATAAGTGTTTTATATATTAGGAATTAATAAGTTTTTTTAATCCAACATAATTTTATATATCATAAATTAAGACAAATATTGGTATTGGAAGAAAATTTGGAATTAAATTGAACAAAAAAAAAGAAGCGATGCAACATTGGCCTCTAGCTTCGATGACTCCAGAATGGGCGCTGACGACACCCTTCTACACAATTCATGGCACCAACAGCGCCATCGGGAGTGCCGATAGTGTCCTGAGCAGTTCCTGCGGTTTAGAATGAATTTGGTGGACTTTGACAGGATTACACTCCGAAATAACCGCTTATATGTGTTTTTAAAGGCCTGACAAACTGCCTTGACTACCAGAAACTTCCAAATTTCAAAATCCATGGCTTCCAATTCAAAAAATACTTTAAGGTATAACGTTTTGAATAGAAGAAAGTTTATCAGTTTTGACGCGTAGAGATTATACGACAAAGTCATCACGAAGAAGAGACTTATCAAGGAGAGAGGTTTTATCAATCATGCATTGAGTAATCCAAGTTCACAGACTGAGAAAATCATAGTACAGAGATGTTGGGAAGTTCTGTGCTACACTACCGCTGCAGTTGTTGTGTCAGTGCTAAAGGAATTCTATGCTAACTTACATGGAATTACCTAAGGAGTCATCTTTGTTTGAGGTAAGGCTGTACCATTTACTCCGCCTCAAATTAATGATTTGTATATGATAGAAAGCATGCCAATCTATCATTATACAAATTTTATCCCAACAAGAGATATGATGCAAGATGTATACCAATTTTTGATGGTTGAAAATGATAATCAGCAAATCAGAGATGAGGGATACATTAGTTTCTCCACTTACCGCTTAATCCAACATCTAAACAATGACATTTCATCATCTTTGTAAAATTACTCCCTACCATGAAGACTAGTAGAGTTACAAAAAAAAGTGCAATTTTAAACTATTGCATTCAAATGGAAAAACCATTGATGTGGGATCAATTATTTTCAAATCTATTATGGGTATTGATATGAATGGGCCTATATATGGACTGGGGCATTATTGACCTCACTTTTCTTTGAGGTTTAGTTTCCCCGCTTTAGTTGCCTAAGGCCTAGTCATAGGACTTTCATGTTGACTATTCTTAGAAAACTAGAAAAGGAACGTTCACCATTAGAAATTCTGAATTCTTCTTTGCTCAACTTGAAGTTACACATACTAGTTCTAATCTCTAGCACTTAGTAGGTGGGTCAATATGAAATATCTCAAGGAGAGTTCCCATAGGACTGCTTGATCTTAGGGTTGACACTGGATGTTGGTCAAGAGTTGGTTCACTCACTTGCACCCACTTGCACTCACTGTCACTCACTTTCACTCCTATTGACTCACAACCCTAAACCTAAACTTGTTAACTTTCATCCCTTAATCATTTGGGAGACTCATGCAGATGGTCTCCTAGACCCTCTAGCCCTAGACTCGGGTTTAGCTAGCACCAAGACATAGACGACCCAAATGGAGATTCCATTGATCCGTGGCTCAAATCAGGGTGGTTGGCACCTCAATTTCACCAAAATACCCAACTCAGCCTTTTGTCCCCAAAACCAACTTAAACCCTTCAATTGAATTCAATTCCCTTCAACTTAAACCCTTCAATTGAATTCAATTCAATCCCAATTTCCCCCAATTTCAATTCTAAACCCAATTTCATCTTTCATATGATAAATTCAAACCAAATCCAAGCCTAACTGACCCATACTTTGAGCCCTTGAGCCCAATTTAGACCCACAATCAAAACCCCCAATTTTGTCATAATTTGGCAATGTCTCCAAAAATCACCTAATTGAATAAAATTGGCACCTAGTTAATATTGAGAACACTTCATGAAAATCACCCACATGAAATTGAACCACCAATTTGGACTTAACCCAACCTAGACCCAAATCTAACCCAACATCCCCAAAATTTGACTAGATGTCCAAATTCCTCAAATTGACCCTTCTAATCAATCAATTAAAAATTACTCCAATTTTTTTCTAAACATTTCATGAAAATAATCAACACAATCTTGATCATCAATTGAGCTTGAACCAAAATTTTGATGAAAATCGGATTTTGATGCTTTTTTGACCTGATTGTCGACAAAGTTATCTAAACGACCCTGGATAAAAAAGCGGACTGCGCCAACGCGTCCGTAATGTCAAAATTACTGAGGGAGGAGACCCATTTTAATGTGGTTCCATGCATGAATGAATTGAAGAATTTTGAATATTTAAAAAATTACAAAAAATAAAAATCCTTTTTTCACATAAATCACTAAAATCCTTAAATCTCTAAGCTCTTGCTCACGCCTCTTGCCCCTTCCCATACGCGAACTGCTGCATCCCTTCCTCTCTGTCTCGAGTAGGTTGCTCCCGAATCTCATATGACACACTCAAGATCTTCTAACCATCATGAGCCCTGACACTCTCCCGTCCTGTCGCCGGTCTAGCCTCTCTCGTCCCGTCGTCGGTCTAGCCTCTCCCGTCGCCGACCTGCTCCTCCACCGTCGCGATCTCGCTGCTCCCTCTTACTGCTTCCTGTCGATCTTCCCGTTATTCTTGCTGGTTGCTCCCAAGGTTCTATTCACCTCAGGTAAGCTTTGGGTAAATCTTCTTCTCCTTCTTGGCTATAAAAACCCCATTTGGGGGGAGGTTTAGTGGCTGGCCAAAATTTTCAAAAGAAGGGGAGGTGCTGCTGAAATTTTGTAGGGCCTATTCTTGCATTTTCTTTGGTTCTGCCTCAAGGGGTAACTTCTTCCCCTCTCTTTTCTCATCATTTTTTTTTCTCATGGTGCTTCTTTACTTTGATTTATATGAAAAAAAATCGGTGGCTTATAAAAAGAAGGGAGAAAAGGCAAGTTTTGTTTCCTGAAGATTTCATGAGATGCTCGGCTTTAAAAAAAAATTTCTCCATTATGCTTGATTTGATTACAGAGCTTCTTCTCATTAATATTGATATTAATTCACATGGATTATGAAAGGAATTTCAAGCTTGTTAGTGAATCGGTCTATGGAATTTTCTTTGACTTATCAAACATTTCCAAAAGTTTTTTGAGAATCTATGGAATTTGCTTTCTTCTTATTTGTTGTTTTTTAGAACAGTCGCTATATCTGTATATATGCATCTGAGATTTTGAAGTTTTCTACAGATCTAAAAGTCATAAAGGGCATGTATAAAATATTTGGCGCAAATTGTTTATTTCCCAGTAATTGGAGATTATCTCTTTAGGTTCATGGGTTGAGTCATACACTACAAGGTTCATTGCTTATCATTCTCACAAAGAAGTGGCATTCGGAAGCTTTAAGCTTGAACTTATGTATTCATACTGCAAGTTGTAATTGCTAATCAACATTTTATACAAAAATTCCATATGCTATTTGCTAGCTCACACACCATATAATTTTCATCCACTTGCATATTATTCAGAAATTTTCATGGTTCATTGAAGCTAGACTCTAAAAGTTTTGGAGGTATTTATTTTCTTGCTTTGGTTTGTTGGACCCAAAACATGAGTTTCAACTCAAAAGGAAGGTTAGATTCGAATTGATGGGATTTAATTCTTTAAACTTTCAATGACGGTTACATCTAGTAACTTCTGCCTTATTTTACATACATACCACCCAATTCTTATATATTTACATATTTGTTATATATTTACGTATTTAACACCCAAACTTCAGGTTTTACATGCATACCACCCAATTCTTATATATTTACATGTTTAACACCCAAAATTCAACTTCCACACACATACCACTTTACTTTATGTATGAAATGAGGTGTTTCCTCCGGATCCACGTGCTTCAATACTCCATGATAAATTTCTTAATTGCTAAATGTGAAGAGGGGTATTTACATGCATAGCACACGATTCTAATGTACCTACATTTCCCCATGCATGAATTCCTATAATCACACACACAATGCTTTTGTATCTACATACTTAGTACATAAAGTTCCATCTTTACATACGTCGCACAACTCTTATACTTTTATAAGATAATGCAAAAAAGCCATTGATAATTTCAGCCATGCGAATAAGCTTGGGAAGGAGAGTTTCGGCGCTCTCATAAGATATATCTCTTCATTTATGTATTTCTTTTTGTGTAAGCCTATTTGTTTCAACTTCATTCGTGTTGGAGAATAGAGAAGAGATGATGACTTCATCTTTTTGAAAAATATGAAAACTTTTGGGTGGCTTATTTGTGAAATCTGAAATATTTGGGTGTTCTTTTTGCATAATATCATTTGGGTGTTCTTTTCGCAAAATATGAGAACTTTTGGGTGGGTTATTTGTGAAATCTGAGGGCTCTTAACCACCTTGTTTTATGAAAGTATGAAAATTGATGTATGAATTCATTTTATGAAAATCATGGGAATTGATTCGTTGCTTGCATAATTTCAAGATGAGGTTTCTACGATTCATCTAAATAAAATTTCTGGACTTGTTGTTTGGCTTTAGCTTCGTGTTGGGCTCAGTTTTGCCCTTGTGCTAGGCTCATTTTTTGCCCCTATCCTGAGCTTGGTTTTGCCCTATTTTGAGGGCTCGATTTTGTTCTATGCTATTGTACGCTTATTTGAACACATACTAGATCGAAAGTTAGTTTGGAGCTTGATTTTTGGCTTCCTGTGGCTTGGTTTTGCCCTATTTTGAGGGCTCAATTTTGTTCTATGCTATTGTACGCTTATTTGAAACACATACTAGATTGAAAGTTAGTTTGGAGCTTGATTTTTGGCTTCCTGTTGTTGTTGCCTCTATCAAAAGTATATGCTGAGTGGGAATTTTGGTTTTAAGGCTTTGTGAAATTTGGTTTGGGAGGCTTTGTGTTACTCCCCTTTGCTCCCTTTTTCCGTTTAAAGCGCGCATGCAGCTGGAATTTGGGTTTGGAGGATGTTTTAAATACCTTTCATGGGCTCGGTTTTTTGCCTCCTATGTCTGCCTTCTGATGCACCTAAAATATATAGGATTTTTAGACATATTTTATACCTATTTTTAAGATATTGTGCTTTACTGGAAGGTATTTTTGTGTTTTTCTTGCAGATGTAGGTAAAAAGTGTGAAAAATGATTAAAGGAGTGAAAAAAGATCAAATTTGGAGCAAAAAAGTAAAAACTGTGCAAATGAGTTTTAGCGCCTAAGCGCTTGATCCAGCGCTTAAGCGCCAGTTAAATAAAGAAGGCAGTGCCTAAGCACCAAAGGCCCCGCGCTTAAGTGTCAGTGACAGTTATTGGACGAGTAAATTTGATTTTTGTGAATTTTGAAGAGGTTTTTGAGGCACCCATTGGCTTAATAGGTGGTTATAACCATCATGGATGAAAATTATCATGAAAGGATGCATCCCTGGGGAAATACATCGAATCTAGACATATTATGAAGAGAAACCATTGCACCTTTTGGAAAATTATAAAAGAAAGAAGATTGGACTTTGAAAGAGGTCCTGAAAGTATTGGAAAGTTTTGAAAGTTCTCATTTGGGGAGTTAGTCAGAGAGATTTTCAGGCACCACTTTTATTTTTATTTTGTCCTTTTTGTCATTTTATTTTGAGTGATTGTCAAGAGAAGAGAATCAAAGGAACTTCAAGAGTTTAGTGGAGGACTTGAGATAAGTTTTTATCTTTTTGTTTTGAGACTATTTTTGGTTTTAATTGAGACTTGTTATTGGTTTGACAATGATTTATTCTTGTTTTCTTCATAGATTCAGAGTAGTTTTCTTTATCTTTCTTCTTAGAATGATAAGTAATTAAGTTTTGAAGGAAGTTGTGGAAAATATTTAAAGTGACAGGTTAAAGCCCCCAACTTGGTTTATTATTTTAGGTTCTGATACGAGAATATTAGTCCCTAGGTGGAGGGAATCGAGGGAACTCTAGAGTGAGAGCTAGTATCTTCGCTTCCTAGCCGGTCTTCAGAACTATTCAAATTTTAAATTAGCTAATGTTCTTTATAGCATCTCTAGTAAGTGTAAAGAATACTATTGCTTTTATTTGGCACAACACAATTTGAACTTCCACAATAAAATTCCTATACTTATTACTGATTCATAACAAGAAGAAAGATATTTTCATATTTAGTGTTTTTCTTCTACAAAAAACTCTAGTTATCTTTTTTAATTGTTATTGTTCTATAAAAATATTGAAAATATTAAAAATATTTAAATTTTCATTACTGCAAAAATCATCTTTAGTTCAGATAATTATTTTTTTATTAAAAATAGGAAGTTTGTTGTTCAATAGTGCATGTTGTGTATTCTCCCTATGGGTTTGATATTCAGCTCTTAATCAAAAAGTCATATATTACTTGATAACGATACATATACTTGCGTAGTTTCCCAATATATATAAATTAAAAGTTAAATTCTTATTTTTCTTCAGTATCAAGTTTT
>NW_018227965.1:84205-85611 GCF_001263595.1 Phalaenopsis equestris
TATTTTATTTTGTTTTAATTTATTTTATTATATGTTAGTGTATGCGTAATTCAGGTTCTGAAGGACTAGTGCCCTACGATTCTGATTTAGAAAGAACTATTAAGAAAATTAGAAAAACCAAAAAAATTATAAATTTTTAAATATACAAAAAAATTATTACGAGAATGACAGACCAAAAAAATCAAAGTGCTGAAATTCATCAATAGTTTAGATCCTTAAGAGATTATGCCAACCTATTGTAGATAAACTTCATTGTAGTATTCAAAAACCTACTGTAGTGGTTAATTCATTTGAGCTTAAATCTACTATTATGTAAATGATATCAAATAATCAATTTGGGGGATCACCAACTGAAGATCCAAATTTACACCTTGCTAATTTTTTAAAAATATGTGCTACATTTAAATACGATCGTGTGTCAGATGATGTCATAAGACTCAGGTTATTTCCTTTCCCACTGAGAGATAAAGCTAAGATGTGGTTGAATGGTTGAATTTGTGGATTTATCAGAACTTGGGGTGATTTAGCACAAAAATTCCTTGCTAAGTATTTTCCACCATAAAAAACAATAAAGTTTAGAAATGATATTACATCTTTTAATTAGTTTGAAGGGGAATCTATTTATGAAGCATGAGAGAGATTTAAAGAACTCTTAGAAAAGTGTCCACCCCATGCTATACTAGATTGGTTAATAATTCAAACTTTTTATAATGGATTAGTTGGAACTCTTGGATTAATTTTCAATGCCGCTACTGGTGGTTCATTGATGTATAAACCTTTTAATGACGCTCATGCTTTAATTGAAGAAATGACTTCAAATACATTTCAATGGCCTTCTTTGAGGCTAAATCCTAAGTAGTCAATATTCATGAAACTGATGCATTTACCATGTTAGCAAATCAAGTTGCTGCAATTTTATGGGAGTTGGACCAATTTTGAATGAATTTTCCTCAACCAATTTCCATGATTGAAGAGAATTCATTAGGACAAATGATAGATTCTCAAGCATCATTAGAAACTTTGAATGCTATCAATAATAAGCAGAATAACTCATATTCAAATTATTATAACCTAGGTTGGAAGAACCATCCCAACTTTAACTAGAATAACAATTCGGGTGGAAATAATCAGAAATAAGGGAATAACCAAGGAAAACCATTGGGAAAGTGGAGCAACCAAGGGAATAATAATTATAGATCTAGTTATCCTCCATGTTTCAACAGTAATACACAGTTTAAGGAGAAGAAGTTGTCTATAGAAGAAGTGATGTTACAAATGGGAAATCAATTACAAAGTCAAGGAGCTATAATTAGAAATTTTGAGAATCAACTTGGGCAAATAACAAATTAATTAAGTAATAGATCCCAAGGAACACTTCCTAGTAATACTGAATCAAATCCAAATGA
>NW_018227965.1:85937-87685 GCF_001263595.1 Phalaenopsis equestris
GAGAAGGATGCTTTCTTATACATTGAATATCACATTAAAAACCTTATTAGTATAATTAGTTATTTAAGAGTTATTAAAATTACATATTTATTTCAATTTCCTATTAATGACAAATAAGCAATTTGAATTCCATTGTTGCGATTAAGTATTACTTTTCTAAAATCTTAGTTCGTAGTTTTAATATTACTCCCTGTGGATCGATATCTAGGACTCCATTAGAGCCCTAAATTACTTGAGCGATACGTATACTTGCAATGATAAGTGTGACTTTACAATTATTTAATATTTTATACATACATCTTTATCGAATCTATAACTGTTTTTAAGTTTTTGGTGCAGTTACTGTGGAATTAATTCTTTTAGCAGCAGTATTAAATACTTATATTTTTAAGCATATATAAAGTCACTATCAACCTTTCCTAGCCACAAGAAGAGCAATGATAGATTTGTAGAAAGGGGAATTAACAATGCATGTCAATGATCAAACTGTTACTTTTAACCTTTCAAAATCAATGAAATACCCTACAAAAGGTAAAGATAATGAATGCTATAGGATAAATGTTATAAGATATTTAAGTGAATTGCATTTTAGAACTACATATGAAGAAAATTTTGAAGAAAAAGATTTGGAACACGAGCAAGAAGAGGAATTAAATCAATGTGTAGATCTTCTTAAGGAAAATTCAAAACTATGTTCGAGAAATTTCTGATGTTTTGGACATGATAGACAAAGATAAATCATTTTGTCCATCTATTGACAAACCTTCAAAACTACAGTTGAAGTTACTTCCTGATCATTTAAAATATTCCTTTTTAGGAGATTCCTCTACTTTACCAGTTATAATTTCCTCAAAATTAACAATGGAAGAAGAAGAAAGGTTGATGAAAATTCTAAAAAATTTTAAGAAAGCCTTTGGATGGACAATTGCTGATATTAAATGAATCAGTCCTTCAAATTGTATGCATAGAATTCATATGGAAGAGAACTGCAAACCCAGGGCTGATCCGTAAAAAAGATTGAATCCTGTTATTAAAGAAGTTGTAAGAAAAGAGGAGTAACTGTAACTGTAAATGAACATAATGCGTTAATACCTACTAGACAAGTTACAGGGTGATGAATATGCATTGATTATAAAAAATTAAACCTTGTCACTAGGAAAGATTATTTTTCATTACCCTTTCTAGATCAAATGCTGGATAGACTAGCTGGGCATAAATACTTTTATTTTGTGGATGGATACACTGGTTATCACCAAATTCAAATATCTCCTAAGGATCAAGATAAAATAATGTTTACTAGTCCTTGTGGTACTAATAAATTTAGTCCTTAATTGGGAAAAGTGTCAATTTATGATAGCAGGAGAAATTGTATTAGGACATAAAATATTAGAAAATGGTATAGAAGTAGATCCTGCTAAATTTCAAGTGATCGCTAATTTACCTTATCCAACAAATGTAAGGGAAATTAGGAGTTTTTTAGGACATACATGATTCTACAGGCAATAAATTAAAGATTTTTCAAAAATTGCCAAGTCTTTATGCCATTTATTGGAAAAAGATGCAATTTTCAATTTTGATGAGGAATGGCTAAAAGTTTTTTAGTTATTAAAAGAAAAATCAATCACTGCACCTATTATAATTTCTCTAGATTGGGGAAAACCTTTTGAACTGATGTGTGATGCTAGTGATTATGCTATTGAAGCTGTTTTAGGACAAAGATATGATAAAATTTTCAAAGTTATTTACTA
>NW_018227965.1:87695-123131 GCF_001263595.1 Phalaenopsis equestris
GATAAAATTTTTAAAGTTATTTACTATGCTAGTAAAACTATTAATAAAACTCAAATTAATTATACAACAACTGAAAAAGAGTTATTAGCAATAGTATATGCTTTTGATAAATTTAGATCATATTTAATTGGAACTCATTCTGTAGTGCATTCAGATCATTCTATTATTAAGTATTTAATGAAAAAGAAGGATGCTAAACCTAGACTTATAAGATGGATTATTCTTTTGCAAGAATTTGATTTTGTAATAGTAGATCAGAAGGGGATTGAAATTCAAATTGATGATCATTTGTTTAAGTTTGAATTAGAAAGAAAATCCACTCTGTTTTGAAAAATTAATGAACATTTTCCTGATGAAAAACTATTCAATATTAACGTGTGGCGTGTTCTGTGGTATGCTGACATTGTGAACTTTCTGGTTAGTGATATTTTGCCCTATGGAATGACATACCAATAGAAGAGGGAATTTATATCTGAAGCTAAGACTTATTTTTGGGATGACTGATACACCTAAAATATATAGTGTTTTTAGACGCATTTTTATACTTATTTTTGAGATATTGCGCTTTAATGGAAGTAATTTTGGGAGACATTTTGGTGTTGATAAAGCAACATACAAAATTTTACAATCTGGATTTTATTGGCCTATAATTTTTAGAGATGTTAATGCTTATATAAAAACTTGTGATAGATGTCAAAGAGTATATTTCTAGAAGAAATGAGATGCCCCTCAATTATATGTTAGAAGTTGAAACATTTGATATTTGGGGATTAGATTTCATTGGACCATTTATACCATCTTTAAGAAATTTATATATTCTGTTAGCAGTGGACTATGTATCCAAATGGATAGAAGTTGTTGCTTTACCTCGATGTGATGCTCAAAGTGTTGCAAAATTTTTGAAAATGAATATATTTTATAGATTTGGGATTTCTCTCTGTGTGTGCTTAGAGGTACAGCCATCACATAGCTCGTATGACTATAGCTCCTCCAATTCTGGACCCCGTCGGAATCCATACGGCATCTTGTTGTCTTCCATCTCTCTCAATGTAATGGAAACTCTGCATCATGGCACTCAAGGAATGCAGCGCTTTTCTAGATCGGCTCTATTTCCCTTGAAAATTAGTACTGAACCCAACGACAGCGGAATTACAACTAATCCTCTGAATTCATCGGGATTGACAACATCAATTTCTTTCCCAAACAAAATATTGTTTTTACTCATGAACGAGGCAGTGCAGAAAGGTCTGACAAAATCATGATGATCTATATGTGGGGGAAAATATTCTCCCTCTTCATAAATCTTAATGATAAAACTGCTTGGAATACAATCCTCAGGTAGCACACTCTATCTGACCATACTTTTTATCATCCACTTTATTGTGGGAGGCAATGGATCCACCTCATCATGCCTTAAGATCCATGGGGGGTTCGCTTGCCTATCCATGGTGAAATTGTATCATCAACCACATTGGATGGTTATCCTGCCTTTTCCACGCATCCACTTTTGTGGTTCTGAATAAGTTCTCTCCATTAGCAGACCAGCTCAATCTTTATCTCTCAGGTCAAATATGTAGTCAAGAATGCTTTTTCACTTTCAGAAAAGACTTTGATGTATAGTTCCAAACCTTCTAGTATATTGGCAAATTTTCTCTAAATTTTTTCGTAGAATTCAAATTCTCTTTTCTTTACCATGTTCATCTTATCCAATTCTGCTAAGTTAACCCTCAGCGACTGTCGGAGCCGCTCCCTCATTTCAATATCCACAAAAATCCATGTCTGTGCTATCTCTGTATCCAATGGGATGTATGATTCTCCAACTGAGTGATCGGTAGGCGAGATGTGTACTCCTCCAAAGTGCTGTATTGCTCTAAGTGGAGGACATTAAATTCTAGGCATTCCACAAATGCTCATGTGTCTGGTATCTGTCTGGGGATCTTAGCATTGCACATCGGTCAACCTTCACAAAGATCATCTGAAATTGCAGGCATCGTTGGCTCTGCAGTAAACTCAGACTCATCCTCTGTGGCAGACAAACCGAAGGAACTCTCTCTCATGCAAGGATCATAGATTTTCCCCTCAATAATTGGGGTAAGTAAGTTTTTCTGTGTCTTTCAAGAGTTTTTTTTCTTAAGGTAAGAAAGCTCTATTTTTTTGGTGGTTGGCATTTCTACGTTGAGTTCTTCTTAACGGTGCATCTGGCAGTCTCTCATCATCAACACTGACTAGATGTCCTGCTTGAGTTGTTATCATAGATGACAGACAACTAGTCCCTTCCATCGGGTTTTGTTGCATCATCACTTTCTTCTTCTTCAGTGAGGAATCCTCTTTAGTCTTGATCTTTAACAGTGACAATAGCTCTTTCTTCTCTTGACAACTGACCACGTCCATCAGGGGACCCTCATAGTCCACGCCGACCTGACCGAAGTCAAGGTTGAAGTTTATGATGCCACCATGAGATGTCCTTTCCTCATTAAGTGCGAGATTCCAGTCATCCTTGAAAGCAAAAATCAGCTTTTGTTCTGATATTTTTTCTGCAGGTGGCAAAAAAAAACATCAATGTGCTGAAATTTAGCAGGAACAAGAACAAAACAAAACATTTATTAGACAAAAGTTTCATTTACAAGGGTGCAAAGATTATATATATATATATTTAATTTAGTAGAATATCAAACTTAAAAGTAGAAAGGAGAACATCGAAGTATGCAACTTCAAAAGTTTTCATTTTATTGGGAATGATTTATTACAAATTTTGGATCTAGTCACAGAAGCTTGGCCAAATAAATAACTCTAAAACAATCAAAATCTCAAAATCTCATTTTGAGCAATGTCAAGTTGTGTAGTATATGATGCACCAAAAATATATGCATTTTTAGACCTATATTTTTACTTATTTTTGGTGATATTGTGCTTTAAAGGAAGGGATTTTTCATGTTTCATTACAGGTTGGTGAGTTTTAGCCCTTGAAGCAAAAATGATGCAAAAAAGGATGGAATTTGGAGCAAATAGCATTTTGGAAGAAATACTCAGCACCGACGGTGCCAACATGGCTGCGGATGACGCCAGCATGAAGGAGGAGTCAAGAACAGTGGGGGCACCAACGATGCCAGACTTGGCAGTGACGACGCCTTTTGATAGAGAGCATAAGAAATAAGTCAGACCACGGGCGTCGACAACGCCACTGTGGACACCGACGACGTCAATGTCAGTGCTAGGCAAATTTCTAGAAGATTTAATGAATATGGACACTTTTTGAAGAGTTATTGGATGCACCATTTGGAAAGCTGACATTATGCCCTATTTAGAGCAAAATTTGATCAGAGAAAAGGGGAAGCTAGTATGTCATTGAGTTTTCTTTAGTGTTCCATTGTGTGTTTTGTTTAGTGTGGCGAGTCTAAGTGTGATTTCTCCTAAGAATTGTTGAAGAGGGAGAGAAGTGAGAGATTTCTTCTTCCCAACATCTTTGAAGAGAAAATCAAGAGTCTTATAAAAAGAGAAAGTGTCTAAGAGGAGCTACAAGGGATTTACTTTGTGGAAGAATTAAAGATAAGCAGTGTTTGTTTATTATTGTTGTATAAACTTTCTTTTATTTATGAAATTCTTATTTTCTCATATCTTTCTCATGAGGACTTAGTAGTTTTCTTTTTTTCTCCCTTCTCTGAGATATAGTAAAATAAAAAGATAATTTGGATGTGCCAATTTTAAAGTATAAAATAAGTTGTGATGATTTTTCACTCTATTCTTAATTTACTTTTTGATTTGTCCAATTGAAATGTTAAAATCTATTGTGAAACATACTATATGGGAAATGAAGTATGAGTTTTACAGTAAAGTGAGAATCATATTCAATTCCATGAAGGAGTGTTTCATTCATGGAAATGGGTGCAAATAAATAAGGAAATATATATTATTGGGCGAAGAATTAGAGATTCTAGGGTGATAGACTAAAATCCTCAATTTGGTTTTAGTGTTTACGAACTAAAGCAAGAGTTAGCCTTCAGGGGAAGGGAAGTGAGAGATCTAGAGTGAGAGCCAGTATCCTCACAACCTAACTAGGGATATAGAGACTAAACCTAAGATTAGCCAACGATTCTCTATAACACCTAACTAAAGGTAGAGAATTTAAATTGCTCCTATTTAGCACAAGACATTAAAACCATTTATCTATCTGATTTAACCAAAAACTTATTGTAGTGGGAAAGAATCTTTCTCACATTAGATAACTTCATCACAAAAATATAGTTTGGTAGTCATTGTTTAGCTTTGCTTTACAATTTTGCTAGTAGTTGGTAATTTAGTTTTGATAGCACCTTAAAAATTTGAAATTAGTGAAGTTGATTTTCTTTATTAATGTGAATTTCCTAATTTAAATTTTCATCGTAAATTTAAAACTTTCTCCTGGGATCGATATTTGGGGCTTAAATAAAAAGTCTTGTATTACTTGATAACAATACGTATATTTGTGTAGAATCCCAACATAAATTGCTTCAATATTTTATTCTTAAAATAATAAATCAAGTTTTTGGCATCGTTGCAAAGTAGAGTAAACTTTATTAATTTTACACATCTATAATTTCGGGGATCAATATGTCTTCAAATATCATCCTTTGATCGGCAGCATAGGTCATTCACCTCGGAAATCCACCAACTGGTAAGCTCCTCCTGAATAGACCTTTTCTACAATGAATGGTCCCTCCCAACTTGGCTCAAAATTTTCACATATCTTGCGATGTACAAGAATAGGTCTTTTGAGAACAAGAATGAGGTCATCCACTTTAAAAGTCCTCTGGCAGAACAATTTGTCATGAGCTTGTACCATCCTCTCTTGGTAAAGTTCCAAATATTGTTGTGCTTCTAGTCATTTTCCCTCGAGACTTTATAATTCTTCAAGTATGAGTTTTGCACTTTCTTTGGTTGTAATTTGGTTAGCAACGACGACTCTGAGAGATGGTGTTTGAACCTCCAGTGATAGTATGACCTCATTCCCATACACAAGTGCGTAGGGTTACATTGAGTCGGAGTTCTGAACATCGTCCGGTAGGCGCACTAAGCTTCTAACAATTTATTATGCTATTCTCTTTTATTTTCATCTAATGTTTTCTTTAAGATATGTACCGGTGTCTTGTTGAAGGCATCGGCCAGTCCATTTTCCCTGAGATAGTAGATGGTAGAGTACCTCCAGTCTATCCTATGTCTTTTGACAAAGTTGTTGACCTTTGTGCTTCTGAAGGCTGTCCCATTGTCAGAAATCACTCTATGTGGTACACTGAAATGGTAAACAATTTGAATCATGAAAATTTAAAGAATGTTTTATACTATAGTCTATTGTAACCACACTGCCTCTGCCCATTTAGAAAAGTAATCCGTAGCTGCGAGAATAAATCTGTGTCCCTTAGAGGATGGAGGGTCTATCAAACCCACGATTTCCGTGCCTCACCAATCTAATGGCCATGAGGCAACAGTTCAGTGTAGCACATTCAGAGGTTGATGTAAGACCACCCCATGCACTTGGCAAAGGTGACACATTCTGGTTGTATCCATGCAATTGAACAACATTGCTGACCAATAATATTTGAGCATTTGATCTTCATTTTCATCTTTGGTCCTGATTAGTGGGCTCCACACAATCCAACCTGTACTTCTTTGATTATATTTTGTGCTTCTACTCTGTGCAGACATCGTAGCCACATCCGATCAAAAGATCTTCTGTAGAGGACATCACCCACTAGAGAATATGAAATATCTCTTCTTGTGATGTGGTATGCCTCAGACGTGTCCTTTGATAACTTTATAGTTTTCAAATATTCTACCAATGGCTTATGCCAATCTTCATTGATGTCAATAACTGTAATCATCATTC
The DNA here is from genome assembly GCF_001263595.1 of Phalaenopsis equestris. Classification (NCBI taxonomy): domain Eukaryota; kingdom Viridiplantae; phylum Streptophyta; class Magnoliopsida; order Asparagales; family Orchidaceae; genus Phalaenopsis; species Phalaenopsis equestris. The sequence continues at coordinate 93,556 of NW_018227965.1, forward strand.
CTTCCTCTTTTCAAGAATATGCAGATTGTCGAGGTGCATCCGAGATAAAACTCATCTTCCTTGTACTGTAATGTTATTGGAATCCTTCAGGGGACATGCCAATTCTTTTGCAAGTTTTGCTAAAGCATTGACATGGGCATTATCACCCCGATGAATCTATTAGAGAGTCACACTAGGGATCTATTCAAGTATTTTCATTGCGTATTGATGATATTCTGCTATCCTTAGTTTCAAAATCTTGAATTGTCCGACAAATTATTGAATGACGAGTTGTGAGTCGCCATAGATGACAATATTCGTTATATCCATCGAGATTGCCAATTCCAATCAAGTGATTAGTTCTTCATATTCTGCTTTGTTGTTACTACATGAGTTTGTCAGGTGGTAGCAGAATCTCAGCATGCCCTTATCAGGTGTGATTGAAATCAAATCAATTCCTGCTTTGCCCAGTATAACTATTCCTGATCCCTTGTCTTTCTTGCTGACAAAGCTCCATCAAAGTACATCTCCCAACGTTACGCACTGGAGAATTTCATTTGTAATACCTGTTCATCTGGTAACTCATCATTAAGAGGGACCCAGCTGGAAGTGGGTGCGCTACAAGAAAAATTGCTAAAATTTGTCCCTTGATAGCATGAAGAAGAACAAAAGTTATATCAAATTATAATAAAATCATTGAACATCTTTCTAGACATCCGGACATCTTGCTAGACATCCGGAAAGTGTTGATCGAGTCATCAAATATTGCAACGGATTAACTTTTGAAATAAGGGTAAGTTTATGAGAAAGCATGTAATGCCTAAACTTTTGGACGATGAAAATTAAAGCTAGACAATGCTTCTAATGGGTGGATACTTTATCTTCATCGGTATTAGACGTCTACTAAAGTAAAAAAGCTCATTTTCTTTTCCCTTGTCATTGACCTGAGCTAATAGGGCTCCAAGAGAGTCGTCTAAAGCCGCGATATAAAATATCAAAGGTTTTCCTGGGATAAGGGCTGCCAAAACAGGAGGTGTCATTAAATATTATTTTATTGCTTAACATCCTTAAAGGCCCACTGCATTTCTCTTCACAAATGAATTTGGTGTCCGTTTTAATTAATGTCGAGAAGGCCTGACACCTAGCCAAGAGATTAGAAATAAAGCGTCTCAGATATGCCAACATTCCTTGAAAGGAACGTAGTTGTTTCAAAGTTTTCAGAGGAGACATTTCCAAGATAGCTTTAATCTTATCCATGTCGATCTCGATTCCTTAATGATAGGCAAAAAAATCCTAGAAATTTTCCAGAGGTGACGCCGAAAGCGTACATTAAGGGATTCATCTTGTGTTTATATTGTCGTAATCTACGTTAAGGGATTCATCTTGTGTTTATATTGTCGTAATCATTCGAACACAATCCTCAAGTCGTAAAAAAGATTTATTTTCTATTTACTCTTGATGACTAAATCATAACGATCCACTTGGTTATGGATGAGATCATAAAAAATCCTTGTCATAGCTCGTTGTCCGATGTTCTTTAATTTGAATAGCATAGTTGTGTAGCAGAAAATCCCAATCGGCGTTCTGAAAGATGTAAGTGTTGCATCACTTGGAGCCATTTTGATTTGATTGTATCCTGATGATCCATCCATGAAGGAGAAAATCTCATGGGTCAAAGCAATGTCCACCATCATTTATGGTGTCGACAACCAAAATTCATCCTTTGAACAGGCTTTGTTAAAATCCCTGAAGTCTATACAAACACGGATCTGTCCTATTTTCTTCTTAAATGACACAAGGTTGCTAACCATGTGGGGTATTGCTCTTCTCACACAAATTTAGCATCTATTAATTTCTTCACCTCGATGATGACTTGCTGCTCTATCTCAAGGAGCATTCTTCTGAGAGCTTGCTTTGTTGGGGTCATATCTTTGTCCACCTCTAGCTTATGCACTGCGACCTCTGGGGATAACACTGGCATTTCATCATAACTCCATGCAATAGTAATCTTTGAATTCTGACAGTAACTTGATCATTTATGAAGATTCTTCATTACTGAGTAGAGAACTTATAAATTTAGGTCAGGGCTAATCCTCAGTCCCGAGGTTGATTTCTTTCTCCTCAGGCCCGAGGTTGATTTCTTTCAATTCATCAATAGTTGATTTAATTTCTTACTCAAAACATGGTGGAGCGTCATCTATTAACTGATCTTGAGAGTCATTCTCTACATCGTGGCAATCCACTTCCGATCTGCTAGTAACAGTAACAACCATACAAAATTCTCAGTCATTGACTGGCCCCACAATACCAAATCTGAGACCTTCATTTGAGTTAGGGGTTCGACTTTTGACATTCCACAATTTTTCAAAAAGTTATAACTTATATTTTGTCATTTTTTTTGGCAAATATCCCTGTTGAATTAACTTTTATACACAAGGATAAAAGCAACCAAAAGGTAATTCCATTAATTTATTATGATTCTCATCCAAACTTACATGATTTTAAAGATTAACAGAAGTAGAAACACGGTAAAATTTGATCGACTTTTGTTGACCTCACTTTCGGTTGAGGTTTAGTTTTTCCTCTTTATTAGCCTAGGGTCTAGCCATATGAGTTTCCTATTGACTATTCCTAGAAAACTAGAAAATGAACCCACACCCTTAGAAACTCTAGACTCCTCTTTGCTCAACTTGAAGTTCCACATATTGGTCTTAACCTCTAGCATTTGGTAGGTGGGGTAACTATGGAGGATCTCAAAGAGAGTCCCCATAGGACTGCTTGACCTTAGGGCTGACCCTAGGTGTTGATCTGTAGCTTGTTCCCTCACTTGCACTCACTATCATCTATATCCACTTACAACCCTAAACCCAAAATTGTTTGCTTTAATCCCTTGATCTTTTGGGAGACTTATGTAGATGGTCCCCTAAACCGACTAGCTCTAGGACTAGCTCTAGGCTAGGGGCTCTAGGCTAGGGTTTAGCTAAGGCCAGTACATAAGGGACCAAAATGGGGATTCCATTTGTCCATAGCTTATATATGGTGGTTGGCGCCCTAATTCTTCCAAAATGTCCAACTTGGCCTTTTGCCCCTAAGTCCACCCAAATTGCTTAAATACCCCCAAACCCTAAATTTGGCCAAAATTTTCAATTTCACCATGCCCAAATTTGTTAAAAAATCATTTCAAACCATTTGAAACTACCCAAATTTCCCAAAACATCCCAAAATTACAAAATTACCAAAATACCCTCAAATTTGCCAAAATTACAAAAATACCACTTGTAGCCCAAACTTTCCAAAAACCCTCAAAATCATTTTAAATGTCGAAAAAACCAATTTGGACCCTTTAATTGAACCCAATTTGGCCAATTTGACCAATTTGACTAAAAAGCCCCAAATTGCCTTTAAAGACTCAATTTCTCCAAATTCACCTGACATACCCATTAATTTGGCCCCAATCCTCCCCAATTTAAATTTTAAACTCAAATTAATCTTTCATATGATCAATTAAAACCAAATTCACACCTAATTGACCCATTCTTTGAGCTCAATTTTGATCCAAATTAAACCCCTAGTTTTGACCGTATGACTTAATCTCACCTAATTGAACCATATGATCCACTCAACTACCCCAATTTGGATCTCAAACTCTTCATAAAAAAATTGAATGTCCAATTGGACCTTCAATTGGCCTTGTTCAAGTCTCAATTTCACTCAATTTCAACCCACATTGAAAATGACCAAATTTACCCCAAACTGGCTATGTCTCCAAATGCCACCAAATTGAATGCCCTAACCCTAAAGTTGACACACAATCGATGTTGAGAACTCTTTATGATATTTCTATAGACCATTTTCAACCATCAATTTGGGCTTAGCCTAACCTTAGCCCAACCTAGATCGTAGTCTAACCCAACACCCCCAAATTAACCAAATGCCCAAAATCCTCCAAATTGAACCTCCAAACCCCTCCAAATTGAACCTCCACCAAATTGAACCTCCAAACCAATTCAAAATCACTCCAAACCTTTTCCATACCTCTTGTGAAAATCATCTACAAAATTTTTACCAATAAACTGAGCTCAATGTCATGGCTAGCTTAACCTAAACCCAACTTCTAGGCATTTTGACCCAAAGTGAACCCCTTCCCCAAATTTGACTTAGCCATGCTAAAGTCACCAAATTAAGGTCTCCACAGCCACTAAGCACATCCCACTGACCAAGCTAAACCCACTTAAATCACCCAAATGAGCTATGTACCAAGGGTCTCCTAATTTAAGGGATCTTATCCAATTTTTTGGCCTTAACCAAGAAATCTCCTCCACCATCACTTGTTATTGAGCGTTAACCATAATTAAACCTCCCACTGCCTCACCTGAGCACCTGACCATCTCCCCTACCTTGGCTGGCTGACCTAGTGGTCCGAAAACTCCAAAATTGAGGGCCACCACCCTTAAATCAAACCCAATTTCAACCCTAGAGGCCAGCTCATCCTAATGACTTTTTAGAGCTCCTCAGTCCTCCACCTAAGCAACTCTTTGCACCCATCAATTAGCCCTGGTGGCTAGCCTAAGCTCTTCTATTTAATTAATCCCTCCATGGCTAAAGAAAAAAGTGTTCCAAGGGGAAACTCTGCCAAAATATTACCAGAGACTCTCCAAGCATCCCTAAGTTCAATCCAACCTTCTTCCCCCTCTAATTCCCACTGTGAAAGCCCAATTTTGAGCTAAAACTTTGTCTCAAACCCTCAGATCAGACATCTCTCCATAGTCCACCAAGGTAAAATTAATTGTGCACACACCATCCTTAGGGCAAGAGGAGTTGATTCTCCATGAAACCCCCTTTGAGATAGCCTCTAAGATAGCTCTAGACCAACAACTAAAGCCCACCTTGTTTGAAATCATACATAGACAAATCACCATAGCATAAGACTTCATTTTGAGGTTTGTTGGACTCAATTGAAGCTACCACAACAATCTAATTGAGGTTTCCCCTCACAGACAGAGGTATTGAACTCTAACCCTAACCCAAGTCTATTTTAACTCTCCATGTGTAATGGATTTATTTCATACTTGATTAACAGTGGAAATAGGTTCGTCTTGAGTAGATGAAGGTTTAAAAATAAACCCCATGTGATTTGGTTGAGTTTAGCTTGAGAACTTAAGGTTTTAAGTTGAACGGTTTATGGGTTAGGTCATTTGGGGATGATGACTGAGAGCCGTCTGATCACGCGTTTATTCAATGAATGGATGAGATCAAACCGATCGAGCGGATGGTACGAATAGGCGGGCTGACAAGGCGGCTACGAGGCTGGTGGCAACAAATGGCAGAGCACTGCATGGGGACTTCGGAGCAAACGAGGTTGAGGTGGCGTCGCGTGGATAAGTAGATAAAATAGGATGATTTTTGATTTATTTTAATGCCTGATCTTTAAAAATTTGATTTTTTATTTATTTTAATGCCTGTTCTTTAAAAATTCATAACTTTGCATAAAAAAACATAAAAATAAAATAAAAACACCCTCTTGCTCAGTGAATAGAGGAGAATAGTGTGGATAAAAAGTAATAATTATTTGCCAAGTATGTGATTTTTAATTAATAGTGTGGATAAAAAATAATAATTATTTGCCAAGTATGTGATTTTTAATTAATTAAATACCCTCTATGGTACCATGCTAAGAATGACTCACCATGGCTTGAAATTTCTAAGGTTTATTCCTCATCATAGAGGGGATGTTCTCTGATATTTCTAAGGTTAGAGGACATCTCTATGCTTCTAGCCCTAATTTTCAAGCTCGGGTGACCATTTTGGCTAATTTTATTTAAATAAATCAAAATATCAATTGGAAAATTATGATAATAAGCTAATTTTATTTAAATAAATCAAAATATCAATTGAAAAATTATGATAATAATTTTAGTAGGTTTCTTGTGGTCAGTCTAGGAAAGATATCATGATCCCTTGAACTATCTTGTAACTTTCTATATTTAATTAAATGTAAATTTCTTGTGTTACATTATGTAAATTATATACTTATCAAAAATTGACAAAATAAATCCCACAATGTTCATAAAAATCATGTTTATCTACTATAAAAATTTGAAAATTATTTGATTATGTTTGAGTATTAAAATTGATTCTCTAAGAAACCTTGCATCTTTGTACAAATATATTTATATTAAATTAAATACACTTGGGAAAATTAGCAAAAGTAGTTTTCTAAGTTCTTTGTGATTAGAGGCACTTGGGAAAAATTAATTTATTTTTAGAAAATACTTAATTTTTTAGCCTTATCCAAAAACTAATTTTTATAATTTTTTGAGTTAAAAAGAATTAAAAATCCCAAAAATATCAAAATATTTCAAAATCTGCCTAATTGTTCTTTGATCACTTGGGACTCACTAAAATAATTTTCCTAATTTTTCTAAGTTAAAAATAAATTTTAAAAGCTTAAAAGTGATTTTTCCTTATTTTTCCATCAATATAATTATAATAAATAAATTAAAAACATAAAAATACAAAATTTGATTCTTTCAGTTTTTGAACTCAAAGAATTCTAATAAAAAATAAAAATAATTTTTATAATAAAAAAATATATTCTATTCAATTAAATCATTGAAACTTGATAATAATAAAATAATAATAATAAAAATTTAATTCAAAAAATCATGAAATTTTGTTTAAGTATTTCTTTGAGCTAGGGAAACATCTAATAATTTTCTCATAAAGAAAAACTATAAGCCTCACTTTAATTGTGGGCACCACAATCTTTAAATGACCTAAACTTTCCTTAGGGGCACTCACTCACATAACTCTTAAATGAAACATTAATGATTAATTGAGTATCCTATCCTCGGGATAATTAAATTGTCTAATTTCACTGAACAACGAAATAGGCACACTTCGACCTCTGATGATTAATCAAACAATATGATAAGTTCAAAATGAACTCGAAATATTTTAAGAGATCTTCAAAGTGATCTAGGGTCATGCCTTGAGTATTTAGAAATCTATTGGACATTCTGAAGGGCAGATTAGACTTGCCATATTTTATTCTAAAATCATCCACTAGAATCTTCTGAGATTCAATAAAATCATAACTTGGGGTTTGGTAGCTAAATCTTCATCTACTCATGCAATTTAAATTCCCAGCAAAATTATATACATGCCTTGCAAGTACTACCTTTCAAGTGGAGGAACCGGGAAGACTCACCAGGTACGCTAGTAGGTACGCTTTTAAATTATTGTATTTAACTTTTTGTACTTCTTGTCTCGAGCTACTTTTTGCTTAAAAATTGCATGTTAAAAGAAGATGTCACCCTGCATGAAAACCAAAATTTCTAGGATAGCCACAAAACCAAAACAAAGACTAAAATCAAAACAAAATCTAAACTTGTCGCGATGAGGAGCTTGGAGCTAGCATTGTGGGCAGCTCAGCCATCTTCAATAGCAGAACATGTCTACATCAGCTAAACCACTCTTTCTTTAGAATTAAACAACAAACCAAAAGATTTAGAGGTTGTTTGCCAAGTGCGACATAAATCCTCAACCTCTCTTTAGGCCTTTGTACAACTTTGCTGTACATAGTAAGCCCTGACTAGTCTTAGGATTCTGAGGTTGTAGTTCATCATGATCTAAATCCTCACATCTTCCAGACTATTTACATGATCGTTTCACACAAATGTAAGCCCGAATTAATAAAATTTGTAGGATGAAACACTTAAATAATTTCTCTTCAAAATTGATCTAAAACTGAAGCAGAACCATGGGGTAGCTTGGAAAGTCACCAAGGTTCTCATCCGATTATATGACATCCTCTAGTCTCTCTTCCTTTGGATTCCATAATATGTTCCCAATTTGAGTCATTCCCCTTTCACACTTCTTTATCCGATCTCGTTGAAAAGTCATATCCTTTTGAAGTCCTTGAAGATAATATTTCCTGATTTTTATCGAGAGTTTTCTTGAGTGACTTCGATCATTTAAAATGTAATTAACTATAGGGGCTTGCCCTTAAAGGATGTTTTTCTGAACCCAACTTCATGTAAACCCTATTTAATTCTTCATATTAAATTGGGGAACTTATCGGCTTATAAATAAAATGGTTTTTGCAGACCAGATAAATGTCATATATTTCTTAGTTTATTTGATTAAGTCTCACTCTCAAGTCTTGTGTTTACTTTTCAGGATAGATGCAGATGCATAGCTTGAGATATAGTGCTCTTTCATTTAAACTATGAAAGATATGGGATCAGTTTGATTTCATATTTTTCTAAACTTAAAGATTATGATTTCGGTGGCCGACCAGCTTCCAACGAGCAGCTCAACTAAAATAGTGCCAACAACTTTGAACCAGCACTATGAACTTCCTTGACCTCTAAACTCTCGACCTTTTGAGGAAGAATTGAAGGGTCATGACATTCACATAGTGGTTTATCCGATCATATATCAACTCATATTTATCAACTCCTATTCATATTTCTCCACATTTTTTAAGGAAATTTCATACTGTGGTTTCTTCTATTTTATCATCATCATTTCCTCCTCGGAGCTTTATTCATCATCAATTTTGGGGTTACTGAGTCCATCTAGTAATCATATTGGCTTTTCCTCGTCCACGTCCTCGGCCTCAACCTCGGTTGCACGAAATAAAAGAAATCCGACCAACTCATTGCAAAAGAGTGGCGGAGAATCGTTGAAGCAGGGATGAATGGTTTTGCCCTTGTGATCCTTGAAAAACATCACTTTTATTTGTCACCACTTCACAAGACAATACAGTTTTCTTTGGAGGCACATAGTAGGCAGCGTCTACATGAATGCTAACTTCATGAATTGAAAAATGGTTGTAAATCTCTAAGATGCAATGTTATTGTACTTCTTGGTAATATTTGATGCACTAATGTAGGGAAGATGGAACCATGTTGTGCTCATGAATCCATGGTCATTCAAGTAGAGTATTAAAAGAGGTCTTGGCATAGATGATATGGAATTTTGTGATTGTTACTAATTCTCCAACTTTTATAAGTAGTGTAATCAATCCAAGGGCTCTTTCTCCATTCTGATTGAATCCTCTTAACATCATTTTATCGGCTGTAAGCTCTTGAGCTTCAATATCCAAAAAGGCCAATGTAAGTAGACTCTTTAAGTTGAGTGATGCTCCAGGATCTACCAAAACTCTCGACAACACGAATCTGCCGATGTTAACAATGATGTAGAGCAGTTAGTTGTGGTCAGTAGTACCGAGCAACAAGTCTTCATCTATGAAACTTATCTCAGGTTGTTCCTTTAAAGAACAAACTTCATCCAAGGATGTACTGACCAACTAAGCTAAGAAAATCTCTAGGTCTAGCAAGGTTGTAACCAGAGACTCTCTCATCTCCTTTGATAGGATCAGAGCATCGCAGAGCATCGTACATGCTTAGTTTTTCCGGCAACCTCCTAAGATGAGCTAGAACATTATAATATACTTTATATAATCCTACGAATTTCACTTGGTTATGTGGTTCTTCCACTGGCCGAGGTGGAGGTAGCGCTTCTTGAGTTACTATTTATTTTCCTTTATCTATTGGAGCAGACCTCGAGGGTAACACTTTCTATCTCCTTAGATTTATCTCTGTGATCTCCTCTTCTTCTTGCAATGTTGTAGGTAAAATTTTTGTTGCTTCTTCTTCATCAAAGAAATCCAAAATAATGGCGAGTGGTTTGCCATGATGCTTGAGGTATGGCTCCTCACTCTCTGTGCTATCGTAACAGGTGTTGTCGACATCTTCTTCATCCTGGTTAACGGGCGCATCAGCTCAAGTGTGATTTGAGGATCTGTTTGGGAATCAAGATCGGAGTTAGATTGAGAAAAATCAATTACATTATCAATAGAAATAGTCAAAACATAGCCAAAATCATATTCATTATATTCATAATATCCTTATAGGGCAAAAAAATAATCATCGGGGTAAAAAGATAATCATACATGGTCAGGGGTCCGAGGATTTTCTCCCTTGAATACGAGACAACCAATCTAATAGAGGCAGCCCATATCCTTCCCCTCGTACTATCGGTTCGTACTATCGGTCTTCATGACGTCATTCTTCTCTTTCTATTCTGGTTGCGGTGGTTTCTCTGGCAAAATTTCCATCTCTGGCTGAGCAGGCTGTAGACTCTGAACGACTTCCTGAGCTGATGCAGTTTGGATCTGATTTAGTATGTTCTTGGATGATTTGCTCTAAAGGGCACTCCATCCATCTTTTTCTGAATACGGCTCTATCGGAGCGATTGCCACGGCCAAAATCATATTTACAGAACCTTTTTCTGATTCTTTTAAATATTCTTTTGGGATTTTATATTCCCTTAAAATTTTTCTCGAGCCAATCCTTGAATACAAAACTTTCCTCTATGGTATGCCCAAGCAATCTGTGGTATAGGCAATAATTCGGCTGATCTTTCTTGTTGACATCCTCGGGTTTCTTTAGATTTGGCAATCTGAACTCAGACTTCTTCATCAGATTTTTGAACATTTTGGGTACAGCTTCATCTTTGAAGGAATATATTGCTTTCTTTCATTCCACAATAGTTCGACCCTTCTTATTTTCTGTTTGATATGATCCTCCTTGATGCGACTGCTGGCTAGACTGACCATCTTATTGTGTTCCTTTCTGAGCATGCTGTGATGACGCCTGGGAACCTTAACTAGAATGTTCTGCCTATATATTCATTGGTTGCTTTACTTTATTAACCGTTTCCACAGTCCTGGACTTTTTTTCAAATATTCAGGCTATTTTGGTCTTTTCCGATCTCTCCTGAGAATCTATGTGTTTGACTTCTTGCAAATTGCTAGCTTTGCTGAGTAGCTTCTTAAAGGACTTGATGTTGAGTCCCTTAAGCATAAAATATATTGGCCCATGGATGCTTTTGAGTAGGATCTCAATCACATTATGTTCCTATAGCTGAGGATCACATTTCATGCTAAAGTTTCTCTACCTCAAGATATAATCTACTAGAGTCTCGTTAGGCTTTTGCCTCTTTACTACGAGATCTGCAATAGAAATGTGATGCTGCACTCTGACAAATCTCTTTACAAACAATTGTTCTAACTGGACGAATGTATTCACTGATCTGTTGGGTAACTCAACATACCAATTAAATGCTATCCCTGATAAGCTACAGACAAACTGACGGAACATCAATGCTTCGTTACCTCTGGTATTGACACAATAAATACTATCCCTGATAAGCTACAGACTAACTGATGAAACATCAATGCTTCGTTACCTCTGGTATTGACACAACTGACTCAAAAATGAGTTATGTGTTATTTGAGATTTCCAGTCCCATCAAATATCTTAAAGTTTGGGGACAGAAAACCCTTAGGGTTTGGTACGACATCAAACTTTTCTAGTTACGGTCTACCATTTAAAAGCAATGCACCACCCTTAGATTGGGCTAAGGCCTCCCGAAATTGTTCGACCATCTATTTAAATTTTTTTTATACTATGAAGCTCGATGGAGAATCCTTCTTCTGTTGATCATCTCTGTTAGCCGAGGCAACTTTCCTCCAATCATCAGTGTTATGTACAATCTCTGGCTGATTGACTTATGGAGAAGCTAACTATTGTGCTTGAGACTATCCATGAACTGTAGTCATGGCAGGCCTGGGAGGGGGCTGGCCATCTCTTCCATCCTCCATTTGGCTAATTTTCTCATCCCCTAGTAGAACAACCCTACTCAGATCATCTACGATGTTCCCTTCAATGAGAGGTTGGGCGTCACGCGCAGATGCAGTGGCTTTGGTTTTGATGACATGAATATCCATGAATTCTTCATCTTAATAGCTGTTAAAGTCAAAATCTTCATCATCATCATCAAGAAAAACCCCATGTTCTTGGACTAACTCAGAAATCTTGATCCTGAGCTTCTCAAACTTCTCTTCGATTATTGATTCTTGTATCATCTTAAGATCTGGAGGACTCTATAGAACATCTTCCACTTGCTCATCCATCTCATTAGCAATAGCTGCTACGATGTCAGATACTCAGACCCTTGCTTCATTCCATGATCTTTCCCTCTACGAGCTCACTAAATTTTATTGATATGACAACCTTAGGTACCCATACCTTATTTTTTGATGGTGATGTCCTGAGACAAGGTGTCTCAACAGAAGCATCGACATGTTGAAGAGAGATATCTTCCCCATGGTGAAGACTAGATACAACACTAGGTAACCTCTTCATTTTTTCCTTCAAAACTTTATAGACATATTTATGACAGGTAATTGGTAGAATTCGTTGACCCAAATGTGACGTAACCGGTCGATGACCTGCAGATCCTGGAGCAGCAATGGTATAATCGATGGTAATGATGGTAGCATCAATTTTGCTTCACAGGCAGAACCTGATGGGTATGCGAGCAGTGAAAATTGATCAATCATTGAGCCCAATTAATTGATCAGTTTTGTGTGGATGATTGTCATGAGGGGTTTAGAAAAGATTTGGAGTGAATTTGAATTGATTTGGAGGGTCAATTTGAAGTTTGAAGTGGAGGGTCAATTTGAAGAATTTTGGTCATTTGATCAATTTGGGGATGTTAGGTTAAACTTGGCTTTATGTTAGGCTAAAGTTGGGATAAGTCCAAACTAAGGTTTAAAATGGCCTAAGTGAATGTTATGAAGAGTTTTCAACATTAATTGAGTGTGAATTTTAGGGTTAGGGCATTGAATTTGGTGGAATTTGGGCACATGGCTAAATTGGGGAAAATTTGGGAATTTGGTATTTGGGTTGAAATTGAGTGAAATTGAAGCTTGACCAAGGTAAATTGAGTGTTTAATTTAGTGTGTGGAGATTTTTCAAAGAGTTTATGATGCATCATTGGGGCAATTGAAAAGATTTGGGGGTTCAATTGAGTGAGATTTTGGTTTTAGGCCAAATTGGGCCTTTTTGATTTGGCCAAATTAGGCCTTTTTGATTTGGGTTGAAATTGGACTCAAATGTGGGTTGATTGGACTTTAATTTTGAGGTTTGGTTTGAATTAAGTTTTTTCATGATAAATTTTAATTTAGATTTGAAATTGAGGGAAATTTTTGGAAATTGATGGACATTTAGGGTTTTTTTTAGGGAAATTGGGCCTTTAAGGGTAATTTGGGGCTTTTGGTCAAAATTGGTCAAATTGATCAAATTAGGTTCAATTGAAGAGTCAAAATTGGTTTTGGAGATATTTGAGATCATTTTGAGGGTTTGGGAAAGTTTGGGCCACCAAGGGTATTTTTGTAATTTTGGCAAATTTAGGGGTATTTTGGTAATTTTGTCAATTTTGGGAAGTTTTGGACAATTTGGGTAGTTTCAAATGGTTTGATGGACAATTTGGGTAGTTTTTGGACAATTTGGGTAGTTTCAAATGGTTTGAGATGATTTTTGGAAAAACATGGATAACATGGCTAATTTTGAGAATTTTGGTTAAATTTGGGGTTTGGGGGTATTTTGGTAAGTTGGGTAGATTTGGGGGCAAAAGGCTAAGTGTGGTATTTTGGTGAAAGTGGGGTGCCAATAACGCTATTTGAGCCATGGACAAACGGAATCTCCATATGCATCCTTTATGTATTGGTCTTGGCTAGACCCTAGCCTAGGGCTAGTGGGTCTAGGGGGCCATCTACATGAGTCTCCCAAAAGATCAAGTGAACAAAGTCAACAAGCTTTGGGTTTAGGGTTGTGAGTGAATGTGAGTGAAAGTAACTGTAAGTGAGTGGAATAACTCAAGATAAACACCCAGGGTCAACCCTAAGGCCAAGCAGTCCAGCGAGGACTCTGCTTGAGCTCCCCCATTTTGACTCCACCTACCAAGTGCTAGAGGTTAGGACCAATATGTGGAACTTCAAGTTGAGCAGAGAAGAGTTTAGAATTTCTAATAGTGAGGGTTTCTTTTTTTTCTAGTTCTCTAAAAATAGTTACCAGGAAAGTCCTATGGCTATACCCTACGTTACTAAAGAGGAAATTAAACCTCAACCAAAAATGAGGTCAACAGATTCGAGGAATTTTATGGGCTTGCATTTATAGGACATGCTGGAGACTTATCCATGTCTGCGAGGAATTCAAGGTGTTGTTGACCTCACTTTTATTGAGGTCTAGTCTATCTTTCTTAGAAGCTTAGGACCTAGTCATATGACTTTCTAGTTGACTATCCTAAAGGTCTAGTGATGGAACCTTACCTCATTAAAACTTCTAAACACCTCTTTACCCTTCTTGGAGTCCCACATATTTGGTTTTGGCCTCTAGCACTTAGTAGGATGAAACCAACATTTGCGAGCTTAAGAGGAGTCCTCTTAGGACTGTCTGACCTTAGGGTTAGCCTTGGGTGATGTGGCCTTAGTTAGCCTTGCACACACACATTATACCCCCGCACCTTCGCTCACAACCTAAACCCTAAACAATACATCTTTGACCTAGTTCCCCACTCTTTTGGAGACTCATTTGGGTGGTCCCCCAAACCTTAGCCCTTAGCTAGGATGGCTAGGACCATCACTTGGAGGATCCAAAATGAGGATTCCCTTATTCTTATGGCTTAAAGAGGGTGCTTTTATAAACGACATCCTTAATTGATATAAATTCCATCTAAACTCCAATGTTGACCATTTTACCCCAAATCCTTTCCAAAATTACCAAAATGCCCTTAAAACCCTAATTTTCTCAAAAGTGCTCAAAATCCCAAATTCTCTCCAAAAAACATTTCAAACCATTTCAAAACCACTCAAATTGCTCAAAACACCCCACATTTTTAAAATTCCCAAAACACTTCCAAAATTCCCAAAATACCCCTCACGCCCCAAAAATACCCCAAATTTTCAAATTCACACAAAATGTCCCTAAAATCAATCCTAACCACTCATTGACCCCAATTGTCCCCAAATTGACCAACTTTTACCAAAATACAAAATTTGCCCCCAAATTTTCAAATTCCACAAATCAGTTCCAATTTCCACCAAATTTACCTTAATCTCACCCAATTTCAAACCTAAATCATTTATCAACATGTCCAAACATAATCTGCATCAATATGAAGTTCAATTGAATCAACCTCTAAACCCTAATTTCAATTTTAAGTCAAAATCCCCAATTTGACCTTACCCCTAAATTCCACCCAATTGAACCCCCTAACATATTCAATTTCCCCAATTTGAAATCCTAAACTCTTCATGACACACTCAAGACCAATTTGAACCCTCAATTGGTCTAGATCAAGCCTAGCCTAAACTCTTCATGACACCCCAATTTAAAACCAATAGATATCCAAACTACTCATGAAATTTTTCTTAACCATTTTAACTTCTAATTGGCACAAATCCAAACCTAGCCAAGCCCAAACCAAAGTCCAATTCCAAGCCATGATTTTGAACCCAAAATTGAAATTCACCTCAAACCACTTGGTCTAGCCCAACCATGGCCACCAAAGCCATCTTTTGGACTCCAAGACCCAACCTAGATCCAACAAGACAACCATAGTTGTGGCATGGACCAAGGGTCCCTTGATTTGTGGGATTTATTCTAAATATTGGATAAACCAAAGAGATGTTTATACTAGCCTTCACAAGCCCTCAAACTATCATCTTTAAACTTTTTTGACCACCTCGACTAAGCTAGCCACAAGCCTAGCCCTGCCTAGTCACTAGAAAATCTAAAATTGAGAGCCTTTCCCAACCTTTGAACTCCAAATTTTGCTCATCCTATATGACTAACTCTGATTGGTCACTATCATCGCTTAGCACTCCGCCTAAGCTTATTGACACCATCTAATCAGAGCTTGACGCCTTGCCATTGGCCTCACCTATAAATCTCCACCTCACGACCAAGAATGGAAGAAGATCCAATTGCTTGGGGAGACTCTGCCAAAATCACTCCAGAGCTTCTCCTAACCTCACTGAGTTTAATCCCACTGTCCTTAGCCACCCATTCCAACTATATAAGTCCAATTTCTTTGTTGAAATCTAGAGAAGTTTTCTACCATTCCATAGTCCTCTACCAATCTTCATATTAACTTGCTCTTGAGCTTCACCAAAGCACAAGGAGAAGTTCCCCACTGAAAGCCCCATCCTTTGAGCCCTTTGCACTAAACTTTGACCAAGGCAGCACAACCCTCCGATCGAACTTTTACAAAGTCTCAACCCTTGCTTGAATCGACGCTTGAAGGATATTTGTGGACTCACAAGGAAGCTTCGGAAAACACCTAATCAAGGCCTCACCTCTTCAGCTAAGGTATACACCATATCTCCCAAATCTAAGCTTGGTTTGGGCTTTTATGAAGAAAAAGTTTAATTTCATACTTGATCAGTTGTATAGATAGGTTTGCTTTAAATAGATGAAGGTGTAGGATCAAACCTCATGTGATTTGGTTGAGTATCAAGCTATATTTTAGTTCTAGAAATTGGACGAATCTCGATTTAGGTCAGTTGGGGATGATTACCAGGAGCTGTTGGACCACACATGTATTTAGTGGATGACCCAGATCGCATTGGACGGAGCTACGGTTTGCGAAAACTGAGATGCGTGGTGGCTAACACGGACGGCGGTGCCAAATCAAAATGCGCCACATGGAAAGCTCAGAGCATACGAGGCTGACGAGGCCACCGTGTGGATAAGTAGTTAAATAGAGAATTTTTGATTTAATTAAACACTAAAACTTTAAAAAATCTTAACTTGGTGTAGAAAAATCATAAAAATAAAATAAAAATACCCTGATGCTCAGTGAACAGAGGAGAAAATTATGAAATAAAAATCTAAATTATTAGTAATGTATTTTATCTTTAATTAATTAAATACCCAAGAGCTTGCTTTAATTCTATTTAATTAAATATTAATTACTATGACTTGAAATCTAATGGGTTTATTCTCCATGTGATTAGGAGTGTTATTTGATTTTTCCAAAGTCAGAGAACACCCCTAATCCTAAGAGCCATAATTTTCAAAGTTGAGTCAACCCTTTTTATTAAAATAAATATATAAATTAAAAATAAAAATTAGAAAAATATGAGTCTTATTTTGGTAGGTTTAGTATAGTTAAAAGACCCTAAGAAATATATAAAATAAGTAGGTGTATCATCTTAGGAAATTAAGTCATTAAAACTCATAAAAATTACAGAAAATAAAATATAATTCAATAAGTCACAAAATTTGATCCATAGTGAGGATAATGAATATATTAAGTCACTGTAAAAAGTTGAAACTTATTTGAAATGTATTTCATATCAATACTTTTTTTTCAAGATAAATGAAATTTTTGTACTAAAACATCTAAAATAAATAAAGAATAATTTTGAAAATTATGAAAAGTAATTTGGAGTGATCCTTGTAATTAGGGGCACTCAAGAAAAATAAAATTGATGTAAAATATTTTTTTAGCTAAATTTTTATTTTAAAAAATAATTAAAAATAATTAAAAATCATAAAAATATAAAAGTATACCAAAATGTCACAAATTCTTCCCTAATCACTAAAAATAATTAAAAATCACCAAATTGTTTAACCTGAGACCATTTAATTTTTTTTTAAAATTTTCCTAATAAAGTTATGTAATTTTAAATGTCTAAAATGTATTTTTCTTGACTTTGCATTAAAATGATTACAATAAATAAAATAAAAATCATAAAAATGAAAAAAAATTTCTCTGAGGTTTTTGAACTCAAAGAGACTAAAGAAAAATATAAAAAAAGTAATTTTTGAAACTAAATTATATTTTCTATTTAATTAATCACTAAAATCAATAAATAATTATAATAGTTAAAAATTAACTCAAAAGAAATTAAATTTTGTCTAATTGGTCCTCTCATCTAGATGAGCCTCTAATAATTTTCCTAAAGACAGAAACTTTAATTTCATTAATCGAATGAATTAACATTGAAAATTCATATTTTTGAGTAAAAAAATTATAAATATTAGAATAAAAAATAAGAAAAAAATCATAATTTCACCTCTGATATTTTAATTGACCCATGAGTGGGGTACAAAGAAACTTTCAAAGTCATTTAAGCTGAATTTAATGATTTATGAAGTGGAAAGCTTTAGGGGCAAAATGGTAATTTTGGGATTTGATGCCCTAATTAAAATTTAGGCTAAATAAAGGGTAAATGAGTAATATTGATCATAATAAACTTCTTTAGATTATTGAAACATAAGGGTTTAAGTGATATAACCTAACTCACCACTTTGTATAACGAAGGTAAAAATGTAATTTTCCTAAATTATTATGACTTGGAAGTCAACCTAATTGGATGATCCTAAGGTAGTGGGATTAAGCTATAAATGGGATTAAGCTAGAAAGATAATAACTTACTCATTTGAAGCTGGGATTAAGCTATAAAGATAATAACTTACTCATTTGAAGCCCCTAATTGGTGATTAATGCAATCTTTTAATGAGAATTAAATCCACTTAATTGAATATCTTTGATTATTGTAAATCTACTTTAAAAAGTTGAATCAAGGGCTTGGTAGTGAGCTAGGCTTGATTTAAAATTATCTAATGATGTTTAAAAAAGAGAAAATAATTAATTATGGGTGATTTAAAAGCACACAATCACAAATTTAATTGTGAGCACAAAGTCCTTAATGATTTAGGCTTGCCCTTAGGGGCACCTTCTCACATAACCCTTAAATAAAACATCAAGTGAATGTCTAAGTACCGCGCTAATGGGATAATTAAAACATCAAGGTTTGTTTTGCACAGGATAAATTAATTCATTGAATCAAAATTTAACTTTTGATGATCAATTGAACAACACAATAAGTTCAAATGAACTTCAAATGGTTCAAGGGGTTTCAAAAGTTATTTAGGGTTATGCCTCCAACACTTTTATGATTATTTAGATATTTTGAGGAATAATATGCCTCCAACACTTTTATGATTATTTAGATATTTTGAGGAATAATTGAACTTATTATTTTTTTTTCAAGAAAATCATCCTTTAAAACTTTTAGGGATCCTCTAAGTTATGCCTCGGGACCCGATAATTCACCTAAATAAATAAAAACTCTCTATACTACTTATCCTACATTACATTGAATCAATGCTCAAGGATTGGAGTCTTATCTACGGTATTTAAATCTATGTGAGAAACTGGAAATATTTGTTTTTGCCACATATAAATCATCAAGCTTGTGTAAGTCTGAGGTCTAGGTGGCTAGGGCGATGACGATAAGGTTAATGTGTATTAGACCGAGTGATATGACGTGAGATTTAGAATAGTATCTCCTAATTCAAGGACTTTCAAGAATAGGAGAAGATACAAACCGATGATACTATTCATTGACTCTTGATGAGATTATTTCCCTGATACTCTTAGTTTGCCTATAGTCCTAGCTCGATCAAAGTATTTAACCTGTGGACTACAGTACTTTGCAAAGTATTTACAAAAATAAATATTCTTTTGCTTGTAAAATTAAACATTACATGTATGAAAATTAAATAAAAAAATAAAAAAATTATAAAGTTCCATGTTTAATCACTTGGATCGAGGTTAGGACAGCTCTACATAGATTATCGGGTTGGTAGCTCTTACTCAAGTTTGGGAAGCACATAGTCCAGCTCTTAGACCCCGCCTTTACCAATGTTTTACACTTAGTTCTAATCTTTGACCCAACCCGCACTTATGCGTATTTTTAATCTCCTTAATTATACAAAAAATATGTCTCAATTTATATCTAGTGGCTAGTGTGAATGCTTTCAATGATTTATAAATTGTAAAATAATTTTTCACATTAGGGGTACTATGCAAGTATACACATTGTTTCAAGTAATATAGGATTTTCTTTAAAAACCTCATTATTGATCCCACGAGGAATGCAATAAATTGCACTAATTCTACTTAAATTGCAATCTAAAAAAATTAAGATTTAAAATGATATGCTTGCAAAAAAATACCACTAAAAGAGCTTAAAAAGAAAGTAATAACTAAATGTAACAGCTTAATTAAATATAATAAGTTTGGATATTAAGGAAAAGCCTTTCCTCTTGCAAATATATTTTAATCAATGTAGGATTCAAATGATTTGAGACAACGTTGTGGTATTTTGACAAATAGAAGTATACATCATTCATTACCCCCTCCCAGTGCTCGCAAAGAACATTAGCTAACTTAAGGCCGATTCCTTAACATCTCGACTCCACATCAGTGCTATCTAGCCTCTCACCTGTACATGCCCCTAGCATATGCCATCGTAATGATTGAGTTCCAGCTAAGGGTACTAAACCTTAAGCCAAACTGATAATAATCTAGTCTGTCACTCTAGATTTAACCAATTCTACGCCCATCAGAACTTATCTCCCTATATCTTTGCACTTCCCCTTAGGTGATTGCCATGGATCTGAATAGAATGAATTACGGTAGTCACCAGTTGGGTGAAATCATAGCTCTATCAGGTCATTATGTTTCTCAACGGATTTTAACCTCACAAGTGACAAGTTTACGAAGTAAATGAAGATTCAGTGAAAATACCATCACAATTTTAAAAAGTAAAAATAAATCTTTAAATAGTTCTCATCCCACAAGACTAAGTTCAATACGCAAGAGGAAAGAAAGCAAACTAATCAAAATTCATGGAGATTAAACAAAAACAAAACATTTGTATTGAAATCTAAGTCTTACAAAAAAAAAACTCAAAAACAAATATAAAGTACCTTATGTTTTCTCCCTAAGCAAATTTCTGGAGTTTCCTCTAAGTAATCTTCAAACTTCTTCATAGTAAAACACACTCACACTTACCCTTGAAAACAAAATATATAAAACCTAACTCACTATTGTCGCCCAATTGAAGTTTTGAGCCAGAAGGTCTTTAAATTCAACTAAATCCTTCTAATTAAATAAAAAATAGAAAATAACCAAGGGTTGCTTGAAAAACTCCTCTAAAATTTAGCCAAATTTGATGTATATTTTAGAAATGTGGTTCCTTGCGCTATAACGTCTGTCGGTGGTGCTATGGTGCCAAGGGGTGGCGCTATAGCACCACACAAAATTCATCATTTTTGCTCGATTTTTTTCTCATTTTCTCTAAATATTCATTCCATGTACATGAAACCAAAAACATGAAAAATACGTTCCTTTAAAGTGTAATATCATAAAAAATTTACATAAAATGCTTATAAAATAAATACTAAAAACATGTTATTTTGAGGTGGATAAATTCCCCCAAACCTTGTCCTTAAGTAACTCCTTATAATATATAATATTTATAACATGTGGCAACAAATTTAGTATAAGGAATTCTATAATTTTTTCTTTATAAAATGCTATAATGAAGCTTTCAGAAAAATTTTTAACAGCTCAACTTAAAAGCTAGAGTAGAAGAACGTTTAGTATTAAAGTTAAAAAATTATAATTTTCTATCTATTTCAAAAATAGCCGCAATTTGTCATACTAAGGATACTTAGAAGATATACTAGAAATAGATTTGGATGAGAACTTTATTAGTAAAGGTACTAATACTTCTAAGTCTAAGCTAGAAATGTATTTAAGTTTCTTTCCTTAAGATGATCAAGCAGAGCCAATTTTTGATTAGGCATTTCCTCCAGCTTCTCCTAACATATATTTTTCCTTTTTGCTTCTCTTTTTTCTTTTAGGATTATTTTCAATAATTTCTTATTCTCTTTTTTTTCTCTTTTTTTATGTCATGTGAGGATTACTATATCTGGATAACCTTTAATAACTTTGAACTTCACTGTCCCCCTCTTAAAGTTAAAAACACCTCATATTATTGTACTTTAACAAATGTATATTAGCATTAAAATTTTTCTTAAAGTCTCAATTCTTTATTTTTAAGTATAAATCCAAGATCCTTAATATTTTAAAAGTACATCATTCTTTACTTTAAAAAGTAAAAGCATAACTCTAAACCCTTCATACTAAACATCTTAATTCTAGAATTAACCTTTATTATTAAAACTTTTACTTAGGTTTTCTACAACTTTCATAAAATTAAAAACATAGTTTTGTTAATTCGACATACCACAGGTTATGTTAAAAGTAATTTTGAAAAACACAATTTTTGGGGACAACATAAAGTTTAGTTTAAAAAAGTTTTTCTCCCTTCCCCCAAACTTAAAATTTTAAACTAATTTAAAGCAAGAAAGTTCATGAAGTAAGAGAATTTTCTTTTTAAATTTTGAAAATAGGGAAACTAAAGCAGGTTCAAGTAGGGAAGACAAGTATCGAGTTGTGATAAACATAAGTTTAACATGTATAACAATAAAAACATAAAATAAACACTACTGTAGCATTTAAATTGGAGCAAAAAATAGATAATGGAAATAACAGTTTAACAGAAACAAGAAAACTTAAATGAAATTAAATACAGGCACATTACACATAAGTACAACAAATTCCAAACATAACAGAGTCCAATTTCTCAAGCACAATAAAGGAAAAGAAAGAGAACACAAACTAAACATCAATCTTCATCATCTCCAGCAGCATCATCATCACCACCAGCATCATCATTACCCAAATCTATGTCCTCATCCATCTGAGAAGGTTGGTATTGTGTGAAAGTAGGGCAAGCAGGAAATTCCACTCAATGATCACCTCCCATGTATCTCCTCATTGCCTCATTATAAGCAAAATCATACTCAAACTTCCTCATCATAGAATAATCACTATGATACAAATGAGATTCAACCCCTTGAACTTGATTATGTAGATGCATGATAACTCCTTGTTAAATCGTCATTTGTTTCATAAGAGAATGCAGAGAAATAGACTCAAAAGCAGATGTTCTAGCAGTAGGAGTAGGAGCAGGAGTAGGAGCTGAAATAAAATGTATGTTAACTCTAGTCCTATGTCTAGTCCCAAAATCCCAAAATATCTCTCATATTTTTCCAAATTTGTTTTTCCAATGAGTTTATGAGATGTTAAAGTTTCTTCACAAGTCTCATAATTCACTCTAGAACCAGCACATAAAGTAGTAATAAGGAAAGGGTAGCCTAAACATTTTGCACTTCCTCTCGAAGAAACAAGCATATTGGTATAAATGAGGGAGCCAATGTCAATAGGTTTCTTCATCTTAGTACAATAGTTTAAAGTGGCTCTCTCAAGGGTTACCTCAAAAAAATGGTTGATATGTGTTGACCTCACTTTTACTTGAGGCCTAGCTTTCTCCTCTTTAGTAGCCAGGGTCTAGCCATAGGACTTTCCTGTTGACTATTCCTAGAGGACTAGAAAAGGAACCCTCATTATTAGAAATTATAAACTCTTATTTGCTCAACTTAAAGTTCCACATATTGGTCCTAACCTCTAGCACTTGGTATGTGTGTTCAATATGAGAGAGCTCTAAGGGAGTCCCCATAGGATTGCTTAGCCTTAGGGTTGACTCTAGGTGTGGGTCTGGAGCTAGTTCACTCACTTACACTTTCACTCACATTCATTCGACACCCTAAACCCAAACTTGTTGACTATGATCCAATTTACCAAAACACCCTAAAACCCAAAATTTGGCCAAAAATCCCAAAATTACCCAAACTACCCAAATATGTCAAAAAATCATCTCAAACCATTTGAAACCACCCAAATTGCCCAAAACTTCCCAAAATTACCAAAATTACAAAAATACCTACAAATTTACCAAAATTATAAAAATACCCTTGGTGGCCCAAACTTTCCCAAAACTCTCAAAATCATTTCAAATGTCTATAAAATCAATTTTGACCCTTCAATTGGGCCCAATTTGATCAATTTGACCAACTTTGACCGAAAGCCTCAAATTGCCCTTAAAGGCTCAATTTCCCCAAATTCACTCTAAATGTCCATCAATTTGACCCCATTTTCCCCCAAATTTCAATTCTAAACTCAAATTAATCATGTTCAAACTTAATTCAAACCAAATCCAAGTCCAATTGACCCACATTTGAGACTAATTTCAACCCAAATAAAAAAGCCACAGTTTGGTCTAAAACTAAAATCACACTCAATTGAACCCCCAAATCCTTCCAATTGCCCCAATTATGTATCATGAACTTGTTGAAACATCTCCACACACCATATTGAACCATCAATTGACCTTGTTCAAGCTTCAATTTCACTCAATTTCAACCCAAATCCAAAATTTTTAAGTTTGCCCTTAAATTTGCCCCAATTTAGCCATGTGCAAAAATATTGTAAAAAAATTGAATGCCAAAATCCTAAAATTGGCACCCAATTAATGTTGAGAACTCTTCATGACATTTTCCTAGACCATTTTGAACTCTCAATTTTAACTTAGCCTAACTCTACCCTAACCAAAACCCAAGTCCAACCCAACATCCCCTAATTGATCAAGTGACCAAACTCTACTAAATTGAGCCTCCCGATCAACTTGAAATCACTTCAAATCTTTTCCAAAATCTCATGACAACTATCTACACCATCCTGATCAATTGAGTTCAAACCAAGATTTTAATGAAAATCAAATTTTAACGAGGTTTTTACCTGATCCTCGACGAAGTTGCGAACCTATGCACCAAAATTGATTATGCCATGCCAAAGTGACCAAAGTAATCACACCACAACCACCAAGTGAACCATAATGACCAGGATAGACTAACCTAGTCCGCCTATATGAGTTATGGACCAATGATCCCTTGATTTAAGGGATTTCGCTCCATATTTAGCCAAAACTTGAAATATATTTGCCATCATTGCTTACTCTTGAGAGTTAATGATAATTAGCCACTCCCTAACATCTCTGATCTCAGAGGTGACCAAAATCTGGCCAGCCACCACCTTGGCTGCTGGAAACAGCACCCCAAAGAAGCCTCAAATGACCAAAACCTAAAATTTGAACACCTTGACCTGGCTCACTTCAATTAGATGCTTGAGCCTTTCTTCCCTCCATCTTAGGAAGCTTTAGCACCCATCAAACCCCCATGAGATCCACCAGGAAGCCATGGCTTTAAATTGATCTCTCCATGGCCAAAAAAGGAGAGCTTGAAAACCTTGGGGAAACTCTACCAAAATCTCACCAAAGCCTTTCCAGACCTTCTTAAGTTCAATCCCATTGCTTACAGCCGCCCAAAGCCACCCCATAGAGCCAATTTCTTCACTGAAATTTTCCCCAAAATTAGGATAGATTTATGCACACCTTCACAGTCCACCAAACTCCAATTATCTGTGCACACACCATCCCTACAGTGAGAGGAGTTGATTCCCCACAAACCCCCCGTCCTAAACAACCCCTAACATAACTCTAGACCGACGCCTAAAATTGAGCTCTATCAAAATCATATATAGACAATTTAATAGGGCTTAGAATTTCATTTGGAGGTTTGTTGGACTCAATAAAAGTTACCACAGCCATCTGATTGCGGCCTCCCCTCTTAGAGAAAGGGATTGAGCCTCAACCCAAAACTGAGCTTCATTTGATTCTCCATACGCATTTATTGTATGTCATACCATATAAGCCATATAAATATGTTTGTCTTGACTGGATGAAGGTTTAGAAGCAAACCCCATGCAATTTGGTTGAGTATAAATGAAGATCTTAAAGATTTAGTGTGAACTGTTCTCGGGTTTGGACACCTGGGGATGATGACTGGGAGCCGTCTTATCACGCGTTTATTCAATGAACGGAGGAGATCAAGTCGGACGAACTCTTGGAAGGAAAAGGTGGGCCGCATGAAAGTTGAGGTGGCTGGCGGCATCAAATAGCAGAGCGCCATGTGTAAAGTTCAACGTGGATGAGGATGAGGTTGCGTCGCGTGTTTAAGTTAGAAAGTATGGATTTTATGGATTTATTTAAATGCCTGAACTTCAAAAATTCTTATATTTCTATAGAAAAATCATAAAAATAAAATAAAAATACCCTTTTGCTTAGTGAATAGAGGAGAATAATGTGGTCTAAAAATAAAATTATTTGTTAAATCTCTTATTTTTAATGATATAAAATACTCTCTTGAGTATTTTAATTCATTATGATCAAGCATGCTCACCATGGATTGAAACTTTTAGGGTTCATTCCTTATGAGAGAAGGTATGTTCTCTAATTTATCCAAGGTTAGAGGGCGTCTCTATGCTTCCAACCTTACTTTTCAAGCTAGGATGGCTATTTTGACTTATTTGAATTACATAAATTAAAATACCACTTGAAAAATTATGAGAATAATTTTAGTAGGTTTCCTATCGTCAAAGTAGCTTAGAAAAAATGTCATGTTGATTTGAACTATTTTGTACATTTCTATAGTTAATTAAATGTGTATATCTTGCTTTAATTTATGTAAATTAAAGTAAATAAAAAATTAACAAAATCAATTCCACACTGTGCTTAAAAATCATGTTTACCTAGTGTAAAATTTTAAAACTTATTTTAATAAGTTTGAGCAATAAAGTTGATTTTCATTTTTAATGTGCTATTTTATTTTCTACAATTTTTTTTACATTATTTATGCATAATTTTAGATCTAAAAATTTAGTGCCTTACGATTCTGAATTTGAATGGACAATTAGAAGAATTCAAAAAAAAGTAAGACTTCATAATTCTCAAGAAATGAATAACACATTGTAAAATAATATTAAAATTCAAACTACTAAAAATGAACGCCAAAATTTTCAAAAACCTTTAAGGGATTATGAGAACCCTACAGTAGATGAAATCATTTAAGCATTCAAACTTCTGCTGTAGAAATTAACTCATTTGAACTTAAACCTTCAATTATACAAATGGTACAAATTAATTAGTTTGGAGGAACACCATCTGAGGATCCCAATTTACATTTAGCAAACTTTTTAGAATTATGTGCTATATTTAAATATAATGGCGTATCAAATGATTTCGTTAGATTTAGAATCTTTCCTTCTTCCTTTTTCCTTAAGGGATAAAATTAAGATGTGGTTAAATTTGTTAGCTCCTAGATCTATTACAAATTGGGGAGATTTAGCTCAAAAAATTTTGACTAAGTATTTTCCACCTACAAAAGCTGCAAAGCTTAGAGATGATATTACTTCTTTTACTCAATATGAAGGAGAGTCTATATATGAAGCTTGGGAAAGATTTAAGGAACTTCTTAGAAAGTGTCCACATCATGCTTTACCAAACTTGTTAATCATTCAAACTTTTTACAATGGGTTAGTAGGACCCCTTAGATTTTTTATAGATGTTAATACTTGAGGTTCATTGATGTCTAAGCCCTTTAATGAAGCTTATTCATTACTTGAAGAAATGACTACTAATAATTTTCAATTGCCCTCCGAGAGGGCAAATCCTAAGAAATTAGCAAGTATTCATGATAGCGGTGCTATTTCAATGATTGTACGCCAAATTGTTGTATTGTCTAAGAAGATAAACCAAACTGGAAAGAATTTTTTTCCAACTCCGCAAATGGTTGAAGAAAATTCATTAGGAAAAATGATTGATTTTCATACGTCATACTCCATTGAAAACTATAAATTCTACCAATAGACCTAATAACCTTTATTCCAATTCTTACAACCCAGGTTGGAAATACCATCCCAACTTTAATTGGAACAATAATTATAGTGGTGGAAGTTAATAATGGGGAAATACTCAAGTAAACCCATTGGGAAATTGGAAAAACCAAATAGAACTAACTTTAGACCTACTTATCCTCCTGGTTTTAATAAAAAAATTAAGGAGAAGAAGATATCTATAGACTAATGTTGGCACTATTTTGGTTGGAGGTTTGTGGGGAGTTAATTTGGTGACTTTAGGGTGGTTAGGTCACATTTAGTGCATGGGTCCAAGTGGGTGCAAATGAACAAGTCTTGGGTTTGGTCTAGGCTAGACATACCAATTGGCCCAATTAATTATTGAATTTGGTGTAGATGATCATAAGGAATAACTTTGGTGAAGGATGAAAGTTGTTTTGAGCTCAATTGAAGGGTCAATTTGAGGGAATTCTGAATTTTAGTCAATTTGGTCATGTTGGGTCATGTTGGGCTAGGCATGGGTCTAGCTTGGGTTAGACTTGGGATAAGTCTAAATTGATTGTTCTAAATGGTCAATGGGGACCCTTTTAAGAGTTTTCAATAAGAATTGGATGCCAATTTGGGGGTTAAGGTAATCAACTGGGTGAAATTTCGGGACTTAGCCAATTTACGGCTAAATTGGGGAATTTTTGATTTAGGCCAAAATGAAATGGATATGAGGCTTCACCAAGGCAAATTGATGGTTGATTTTGATGTGTAGGAATGTAATGTGTACGAATGTTATAAATATTTTGCAACATTAATTGGGGCCAATTGACTAGGCTATGGGTACAATTTTGTGAGATTAGGTCATATGGTCAAAATTGGGGTTTTGACCCAAATGAAAATTGGGCTTAAATCATGGACCAATTGAGCTTGTATTTTGTTTATCTTAGCCATATAAAAAGTTAGTTTGAGTTTAGTATTGAAATTGTGGCCAATTAAGATCAAATTGATGGACATTTGAGTTCAAATTGATGGACATTTGAGTTTGATGGACATTTGAGTTGGATTTGGGGAATTTGGGCCCTTAAAGGCAAATTTGGTGATAATTGTTAAAGATGGTCAAAATATTCAAATTAGGTCATGTAGTAGTTGAAAGAAATGAAATTGTAAATATTTGGGATTTATTGAGATTTTCTGGGAATTTTTGGCATTTTTGAGATTTTGGGCTATGGAGGGGTATTTTGGTAATTTGGTCATCTTTGGAGATTTTGGGTAATTTTGGATAATTTGGAGGTTTTGAAAAGGCTTGAAATGAATTTTGATCAAATTTGGGTATTTTGGGTATACTTGGAAATTTGGGCAAAGTTTGGGTTTTTAAGGGTGTTTAGGTAATTTGGGGTGCTCAGGGGCAAAAGGGTAGGTTGGGTATCTTGGTAGAGTTTGAGTGCCAACTACCATCAATAAGCCATGGACCAATGGAAACCCCATTTTAAGGCCTCTATGTAGTGGTCTTAGCTAAACCATAGCCCTAGGGCTAGTAAGTTTAGGAGACCATTAACCAAAGGAAAATATATTGAGATTTTCATACCTATTTTATACTATTTTTAATGATATTGCACTTTAAAGAATGTCATTTTTGATGTTTTATTTCAGGAATGATGATTAGGGTAATTGGAGTAACAAGATATAAAAAGGAGTGAATTTGGAGCGAAAAGGACCAAAATGTGAAGATTTGAACTAGGGCGCCGACGACGCCCTCGACCCCGCCGACGACGCCCTCGACCCCGCCGACGACGCCCTTGACCCTGCCGACGACGCCCTTGACCCTGCCGACGATGAGTTTTTCCCAAGACTACAGAACAAAATTTTTCAAAAGCCTACCGACGGCGCCCTCGAGGCCGCCGACGGCGGGATCGATGGTTATACCTACTCAAGCTTTGGATAAGTCCAAATTTTGAAGGGATGCTTAGGTAACTCTTAGGAAAGCTCATCCACAACTTTAAAAGAACATGAGAACATTTTGGCCGAAAATTGGTCAGGTCATAGATGTTAGAAAGGCCCTAGAGGTTAGAGAGGTTCCATTAGTGTGTAACAATTTTGAGGATTTCTTCGAGAAATTGTAAGAGTGGAGGGAAAGTGGGAGATTTCTTCCTCCTTGCTACTTCAAAGAGGAATTCGGTGTGCTGTAAAGAAAGGAAGAGAATCAGAGGAACTTTGAGGAGTGTTCTTGGGGAGAAACT
>NW_018227965.1:124919-125635 GCF_001263595.1 Phalaenopsis equestris
TAAATCCTAAAAGAGTAGCTAGTATCCATGATTCTGATGCAATATCTATGTTAGCTTCGCAGATTGTTGCAATATCAAAGAAATTAGATCATTATGGGATGAATTATTCTCCAACTCCTATGATGGAAGAAAATTCATTTGGGCAATTTGTGGATGTTCAACATTCATATGAGACCTTAAATACTATTAATAGACCCAACAACCCTTATTCAAACTATTATAACCCAGGTTGGAAGAATCATCAAAGTTTTAATTGAAATAACAATTCTTCTACAAATCAATAATGGGCAAACAACTTAGTGAACCCATTAGGAAATTCTTCCAACCAAGGAAATGTTAACTATAGACCTTCTTATCCTCTTGGATTTAACAGTAATGCTCCAATTAAGGGGAAGAAGTTGTCTATCGAAGAGCTGATATTAAACATGGGCCAACAATTATAGAATCAAGGAAATCAATTACAGATTCAAGGAAATCAATTACAACATCAAAGAACTACCACTATGAATATTGAAAACCAATTAGGGCGTATCGCTACTGCACTTAGTAACCGAACATTAGGAAGTTTTCCTACTACTGTTGAACCAAATCCTAAAGATCAAGAAAAAGAACAAATTAAAGTGATACAATTATGAAGTGGAAAAGAATTGGAAACAAGGGTGCAAAAAGAAACAGAAACTGAAAAAGAGAAAGTGGATACCGAAAAAGAAAAGGAT
>NW_018227966.1:0-6855 GCF_001263595.1 Phalaenopsis equestris
TGATACTAAAGTTGGTCCAATCCGAGACAAAACAAGTCTGAAGCAAGACAAACTTATAGTCGAATCGAGCGTCTCGATGAGACGAATCCAACGAGCCCCAGATCACTCAATTCCAACATTCTCAAGGCATTCAAATGTCTGACAAATGTCTTCTGATCAAGGGAATCTATCTAGGTCATTTGATGGAGTGATCTAAATTTCTTTCTTATTTACAATGATGTCTCTCCCAAACTCTATAAATAAAGTCATACTCCTTCTTGGAAGGGGGCCTAGAATTTGAGCAAAAAAAAAAACAAAAAAAAAAAAAATCAAGGTATGAAGAAGGAGCAGAACACCAACATTTTTTATGCACGTATGATCCGACAAACACTTCCCACTACTGCAGTGACCGACCACTATCGACCATCGCCCGCCAGCCATTGTGACCACCATTGACCGCCTCTACTCTTTACAACAAAGCGTCATATGGCATTAAGACTTACGTTACGGGGCAACGAAGCACTCTGTGAAGTTATGACTAACGTCACAGAATCATGAAGCGCCCTATGTAGCAGTGCATCATCTCGAACATATCGTCACGACACATTTCAGTGATAGTGTCCCAAACTCCCGATAACCTCTCCCTTTTGCAACCGCTCTCTATTCAGGGGCAATGAGTTATTCTGCTTACAATCATTGTGTTTAGAGAAACTGTGTAACCATTTCTTGCCTGTGGGACAAATGCAGGTACATGTAATCACCAACCCATGGTAGATCATTTCAACTGGACTAGACCTCATCATTTCTCCCATTCCAGATTTTCCACATAAAAACTTCTGATATCTCTACTCATTAACTTTATACTCTGAATATGTGTTGAATTTTTCGTATAGCGTTAAGATGATAATTCGCCACCCTAGCTTCACGAATTCTCTAGCACACATCATTTATATTAATGGAAACAGATATAGAATTAAATATTAATAATTAGACTTTCCCTCCATATATATATTCTTATCCGGGAACCAGGAAAGCAGCTTAGATATGTCAAACTGTTGAATTCCGCCCAGGTATCCAAGCAAAATTTAATTACGAATGAAGTTCTGCGTTGTCAAGATAAGGGCATTAGTTTAACTTAGATTTAAGTTTTAACCTAAGAAAAAAAAATCAATACTTGCTTCGGTCACAATGAAGTGCGCTCATGAACATTATAGAAATTATTTATTTCAAATTTAGTCAAAAATATTTATTTATTTTTGTTGGTCGGTTGCCTTTAGATATTCATGTCCAATCTTAGCCCTACACTTATGTTCATTTAAGCCAAATTTGATGAAATCATTACGATAAATTAAGTATATAAATTATTGATCAATAATCAACTTAGCATTCCCAAAATTGAATAAAGTATTTTTTTTCTTCTCCAGATATTTAAGTGAATTTAATTGCAAATGCATGCACACTGCATATATAGGCCGTAAATCCTAAAATTTTTTGGCTGAAGCATAGTGTCACCTCCCAAAAGAGCTCTTTTGGGCAGCAGCCCGGGACTTAAATATTGTTTTTCGGTCATATACCTAGCCGACGTGTGACTTTTTTTTCCGTGACATTCTCCTCCACTCAATCATGTGACACCCTTATCACAGATCAGCTCCACTGAGAGTCTCACTGGACCAAGGAGAGTCCGCACACCTGATATACAATAATTTACTCTGATACCACTTGTCACCTCCCAAAAGAGCTCTTTTGGGAGGCGACAATAAGCTCACAACCGATAAGCTAAGCTTATTTGCATAAATAACGTAACTCATTCTAAGTGATAACAATACTCCAATTTTAATAGATGACTATTGAACTCACTACAAAAGACAACTCATCTAGCTTATTTATCACAAGAGCTCACCAGTACAATTAAATGAGACAAAGCTAATTAAGATGTTTTCGAGAGGACAACTTGTTATAAGGGGACCAAATATCGATCATTATTTTGTGATTGCAACCTATTACGTGTTGTCTTCGTGGCACAGAAAGGTGACAATGTCGGGTGAAAATTTTATAGATGTTCAAAAAATTTAACGAAAATTTAGTTTATAGATATTGCAAATTTTTCAATGCGTTCATGAACAGAGAGATGCAATATTAGAACGAAGTGATGAAAAGATAAATGCATCTGATAATAGTGAAGAATGATCTCAGAGACTTAAAATTTCTTGTGAAGACCTTGCTCTTGTTTGATTTTGTAATCATAGCATTATTTTTACTGTTGTTAACGTTGTATTTATTTTGATGATGTTGATGTACTTGGGAGGATAAACTGTACTACTTTATATTTTTTTGGTAAGCAAACTCATATGTTTAGTTGGGTGCAATTTATGTTGAGTATATCATGTTTGTATGATTATTTTGAGGACAGAAAATTGGGTTAATGCTCATTATTCACCTTAAATTCTCTTATAGTATTGTGAGTGAAAATAAATTCAAAAATTAATATTTGATTTATTCCACAGAAAACACTTTCTGAACTATTTTCTTTCAAACAGAACTGTGTTTTTCCAATAGAACTGTATATATATATTGCATGTTATTATAATCATTAGTCCACACACATCATTTTCAGAATTATGTTTTTCAAATAGACCAATTGCTTCTGAAACCACAACTTTTGAACTAAGATTTTGCACAACAAAGCTCAAACAAATGCACTCTAAAATGCTTAATAATTCACAAGAGAAATTCATTAATTAATTTTGATCCATCCTCCTATCAAGAGAATGATCATGTTGATCGCATTCATATTATCAATTGTTGCTCAATACGATCAAAATACGGGACATCTCTGACAATTAAAATTGTTTATATTGTATAAATGACTTCTCTAAATAAAAAAAAGACAACATTTGCAATCTTCAATTCAAACTATTGAACTATACAACCAGGCAAAGTCTAGTGATTTTTATTTGCCTTAATTTTCCATATAAAGTTATCTTTGGTTTGGGCTATTTATGTATGTATGTAGAGAGATTTTTGCGCTCAAGATATTTTATTGAGGTTATTACATATATATCCCTTAAAATTTTGCTATTTGAAAACCCGTGCATTTAAGCGTGTCATGATCAAATCATTAGAAATTTGATAAAAATAAAAAATACGAGTTAAAATCTTGATCGTTATTTTTATTTGAGAATTTGAAAAACAAATGAGAAAGGTGTTAGTTTCTAAATATAAAAATTTCGGCTGGTATTTATGTAAATGTTCCTAAATTATTTGAACATCCAATAAGTGTAAATGATATTGTCCACTTGTAATAGAAAAATACTAGAAATTCTTAGAAATTCTTGTGAAGGGGGAAGATGCAAATATTTTTGGAAAATTTTTTTTTTTTCAAAAATGAAATTGTGTCATTATATTCAAGCTGACGTGTCGAACAACCGGCGGCATGCGTCAATTAACAAATGATTTATATATCAATTAATATTCATAATTCATCGTGGAAAATCGCTGTCTTATGAGCGTGTCGATGTATTAGCCGCAGCTAACAGGGCCCGCCTTAGGAAACGAAATCTCTTACGAGACCCCTTCAATGAGGGCGAGAATCAGGACAGATTTGCAAAACTAGATGACAAATTGAAATCCAACTCATTTCCCATTTTTAATGAAATTATTAGTTTGTAATTATGCCCCGTTCTGAGTTATGAAAGTGATTTACCATCTAATCCCGCCCTACAAAAACTTAAATTAAAAGAGAGAATTTTATATTTTTAGATGCTTATGACATTAAAGCATGGAAGATCTACATATATGCCACTTAATTCTTATATATTTCATATATAAGTTTTACATGCATATCGTCTTAACTAAGCATGAAAAGGTGTAATTGCATTCATTTAAGATGATGACGGGACTTGTATTATTCGTGGGTTCAAATAACTTAGGAAGA
This sequence comes from Phalaenopsis equestris, assembly GCF_001263595.1. NCBI lineage: Eukaryota > Viridiplantae > Streptophyta > Magnoliopsida > Asparagales > Orchidaceae > Phalaenopsis > Phalaenopsis equestris. Next base: position 3,914 of record NW_018227966.1, read on the forward strand.
GACTTGTGTAAGTAGGATGAAGGAAAATGATAAATGTGTTCTACATGCATGAATCATGTGTTCCTGAGAAGCTATTGTAATGAGAGACGGTGGAAAGAGAAATCTCGTGAGAATCACGACATGAGAGCCAATGAAAAAGATCTGAAGAGTCGTTCTTCTTTATTGTTCCTCCCCTCCTATTTTATATATGTTCAAAAAAAATTATTAAAATACAATCCATAACATACAGAATCTCTCCATGATGTTTTGTTGAAAAGACTGCAATGTATGTGTGTGGCGACCCATAAATGAGAACATGACATATGTCAATTATTAATGTCAGTCTTCACTTTTGCTTTGTTATAGTTATGAGGGTCACGGATAAAACATGCTAGGCTGATCAACCTGATTGGTTAGTTTGTTAGGTTGAATGGGCAGATTAGTTCGATGAGCTAATTCGTCAAGTTAGTTCGACAGATAGAGCGAGGTAGCATCCAAGAACACAAGGTATTTAGGATTAGGCTTTATGTATATGTAAAGAGGTAGGAATTGAGTTTTACGTTTGTAAATGCCCCTATTAGAATATCATGATATGTCGGGATGATCTAAACTATTTTAAAATTATACCAAGCAGGATGAGTATAATGTACTTTGCACTAATCTCAATGCTATTTCAGTCAGTTTAAGCTCATTTTAATACAGTTTTGTCCGATACATCATAACATATATATTATTCATTAATGTAAATGATGAATAACATATTAAGTTCAATATAATTTTAAATATAATGGTTTTTAGGCTTATTCTGAATTCTCATCAAAGATTTTAATTAAAATATTTTGATTTTGTTGGGTAATGTGGAGACCCGGTCTACTGAATTTAATTAACTTCTTAATTAAGTATCTCACCTACCTGTCACCTCCCTTACCACACGCACCTACCGCTCACCTACCACATCCCAACTACCGCTCACCTACCGCTCTCATGGTTTCTATAAATAGTCTCTTTTGGTTAAAGGAAAGCCAAGCCAAACAAGACCAAACCAAGTCATTTTGAGTGCTAAGAGAAAGAGAGGAAGAGAGAGAGAGAGAGAAGAAAATAGAGACTTTTCTTGTAAACATCGAGAGATTTTTCTTGTAAACATCGAGACACTCGACGGTGTAATTCCTCAAAGAAATAAAATTATCTGCAGCTCCGTGGACGTAGTCAAATTTTTCGAACTACGTAAATCTGTGTGTCGCTCTCCTGCGTGCATTTTTATTCAATTTTTCATTTTATTGTCGTCGTTTGTCACAACAGATTTCACTTTTTTTTAATTGTAAATCTTGTATTATTCTTAATCAAACAAAAGCATCATATTCAAATCTTGGATGAGGACAGTGGAGATTAATACAACGTGCCATTATTCTCAAAGCAGGTGGCATTGATGCATGCACTGGCGCTCTTGACCTCATAAAATAATGTTTTAGCCGAATTAATTGTGCAATTAAATTATCCAATATATCAGATATGCCCTCATGTAGATCGAGACAATTATTCAAAACAAAAAAAAAAAAAAATACGCACCTACCGCCCACCTACCACATCCCAACTACCGCTCACCTACCGCTCTCATGGTTTCTATAAATAGTCTCTTTTGGTTTAAAGGAAAGCCAAGCCAAACAAGACCAAACCAAGTCATTTTGAGTGCTAAGAGAAAGAGAGGAAGAGAGAGAGAGAGAGAGAGGAAGAGAGAGAAGAAGAGAGAGATTTTTCTTGTAAACATCGAGACACTCGACGGTGTAATTCCTCGAAGAAATAAATCCTCTGCAGCTCTGTGGACGTAGACAAATTTGCCGAACCACGTAAATCTATGTGTCGCTCTAGTGTTTTCCTGCGTGCATTTTTATTCCATTTTTCGTTTTATTGTCGTCGTTTGTCACAACAGATTTCACTTTTTTTTAATTGTAAATCTTGTATTATTCTTAATCAAACAAAAGCATCATATTCAAATCTTGGATGAGGACAGTGGAGATTAATACAACGTGCCATTATTCTCAAAGCAGGTGGCATTGATGCATGCACTGGCGCTCTTGACCTCATAAAATAATGTTTTAGCCGAATTAATTGTGCAATTAAATTATCCAATATATCAGATATGCCCTCATGTAGATCGAGACAATTATTCAAAACAAAAAAAAAAAAAATAATATTTTCCCAAGCACAATGTCAGATATGCCCTCATGTATATCGAGACAATTACAAATTAATCATTGTAAAAATGATTAATTTGTAGAATATTTTGAATGTGAATTAAGAAGGATCAAAATTTATCTCACAAATTAGTAAATAATTATATTTGCAACTAAAGAAATTTGATTTTTTTAAAAAAAATTAATTTGGCACTCTCATAGGTCTTGATGTTGTATGCTTAAAGATGGAAGGTAATAAGAAAATGAGATCTTATTTAGAGCAAAGGTGGATATACTTAAGAATTAAATAAGATGATTATTAGAGATGTTGATAGATAATTATGGTTATATCATTAATTAAAGTTTTGTTAGTTTTTCATTTAAGTGATTATCTTGATCTTAGTACTACTCAATTCCTATGCATTTACATGTCTTAAAAGAAGGTGGTAGAAATATAAAACACAAATTGATGGTTTTGGATGCCTTAATTCATAGGAATTGAATGGTAGTAAGGCCGTATGTAAATGACATAAATTAGGAAAATCTACATAAATATCACTCAAATCCTATGTATTTATATATCTAAAACCGACATTAAATTTTTAGTATAATTACTAGTGATAACACTAAGAAACTCTTATTCAATAACTACCAGATATTCCTTGGGAGTTAAAATTGTTCAATCTAGTAACTTCTTTCTGGTTAATCGAACAATCTTCTATTGTATGTCCGATCATATGATGATATGGATGGTAGTTAGGTTTGCTATTTATATTATTTTTTCACCTATTT
>NW_018227967.1:0-612 GCF_001263595.1 Phalaenopsis equestris
ATCTAAATAGTAAAATATCTTACATGTGGCACCTCGACTCCTTCCGCATATCTAGAATAATCCCATTCGTTCACTGAACCATCATAAGCTGCAATAGACAGCCAAGTGAAATGTTATGAAATCCCAAATGACAAGATAAGCTGAAGAAACTGAAGAAACTAAAACAGCAGCTCAAGTGACATAGCACTAATAAGTAAAAAAAAAAATTGAATAATAAATCAATAAATATCAATAATTTTAAGTGACAAATATGATAAAAACAAAAGTGGAGAACAACTAAAAACCAATAAAACCTTGTGGCCTCTAAGTACATGCCACACAATTCTTCTGTATTTACATGTCTAACTCATAAACTTTCACATTTACACTCATAACCCTCAAATCTTTAATATCACAGAAAATAATACCACCATTACTTTTTAACAGTGAAGTACACTTTTTCATGCATAGGTTTATCCCATCAAAGTGTTAAAAGCGCAAAAGCCAAACTTTAACTATTAGATATAAATACATAAACATTATGCGGTATGAATGTAAATTCTCCAAAAAATTTGATTTTAGATAAAACTATAAGAAGAAAATTTAATCACCTCCATAGTAATAAGCAGTTGA
>NW_018227968.1:0-207 GCF_001263595.1 Phalaenopsis equestris
GAGTCTCAACAATATCACAAAACAAACAATATAATGACAAAGTATAACACAAACAAATAAACAAACAAAAAAATCACCTGTCATCATCTTCTTCATCATTAACATCTAACTTCTGCTGTTAATATGGAGTATAAACAGAGTGAATAGGGAACTGAACTGTATGATCACTCCATAGGTATTTCACTAAAGCATCATCATAAACAACAT
>NW_018227969.1:0-353 GCF_001263595.1 Phalaenopsis equestris
CGCAGCATGCTCAGAAATAGAGTAGCCAGTCCAACTAGTAATCAAATCAAGGAGAATCATCCCGAATAGAGAATAAAAGAATATCTTTGGTATAATGATAGAAATTTATGTATTCTTTTAAAGATGAAGCTGTATCTAAAATGTTCAGAAGTCTGATGGAGAAGCCTGAATTCAGACTACCAGATCCAAGGAAACCCGAAGAGGTCCATAAGAAGGATGAATCAAATTATTGCTCATACCACAGGTTGCTTGGGCACACTATAGAAGAATGTTTCATCTTTAAAGATTGGCTCAAGAAGAACCTTAAAGAAGGTAATATAATGATTTTGAAAGAATATTTAAAAGAACCTGAA
>NW_018227970.1:0-761 GCF_001263595.1 Phalaenopsis equestris
TGTCGTAGTGAAAGTAGATCAATTTATCTTTCCTGCCGATTTCATTGTGCTACATATGAAGGAAGATAACGGGACACCTATCATTTTGGGGAGACCTTTTCTAGCCACAGGAAGAGAAATGATAGATGTGCAGAAAAGGGAATTAACAAAGCGCGTTAATAATCAAATTGTTCCTTTCAATATTTCAAGATCAATGAAATATCCTGCAAAAGGTAAAGATGATGAATATTATAGGATGGATGTTATAAGATATCTAAGTGAATGCCATTTCAAAACTACTTATGAAGAAAAATCTGAAAAAAATGATTTGAAACACGAGCAAGAAGAGGAATTAGATCAATGTGAAGATCTTTTTAATGAAGGTTCATACTATGTTCAAGAAAGTTTTGAAATTTTGGACACGATAGACAAAGAGAAATCATTTTTTCCATCAATTGAAAAACTTCTAGAACTTGAGTTGAATTTACTTCCTGATCACTTAAAATATGTCTTTTTAGGAGATTCCTCTACTTTACCAATTATAAATTCCTCAAAGTTAATGATGGAAGAAGAAGATAGATTGATGAAAATATTGAAAAATTTTAAGAAAGCCTTTGGATGGACAATTGATGATATTAAAGGAATCAGACCTTTAATTTGTATGCATAGAATTCATATGGAAGAGAACTGCAAACCCAGGGTTGATCAACAAAGGAGATTAAATCTGCTATGAACGAAGTTGTAAATAAAGAAATTTAAAAGTGGTTAGATGCTGGAATTAT
>NW_018227971.1:0-2854 GCF_001263595.1 Phalaenopsis equestris
CGGTATCCATCCCTTCTTTGAAACTTTTGATGTTATGTCAAGAGCCCTTATAAGGCTCACTCCTTAATTCATTGATACTTCTTTAGTTAGCCATTCTGACTATTCTTCTTAATTTGATCCTACAACGTAGAGAGCTTGTGTTAGTTCCATTTATTTTAACAGTGATTCCCAAACTTTGAACTTCCGACAACCTTTTTAGAGGGGTCCTATTTGTGCTAAACATGTGGGTCTTTTATGGGACCAAATCTTCAAATAGGCTTGCTTTTTTTAATATAATTTGAGATCTAACCCCCACCACCACTAAAGTCTTATGCTTTTGTTAGTGGTACTAGGTTGTCATTAAATCCTCCTGTTTTATTAGTAGCAAGTTCTCCTCAAATGTCATTCTTTTAAAATAAAATATTCAATCTCTCTATCAATCACTACTTGTGGGAGTGAATCTATATTAATATTATGTGAGAACATGATTAACATATTAGTAGCTCCAATCCACCTTTTGCTCGTTGAAAAATTTTTATGTGATCGTCCAACATTGCTTTCAATTAGGAATTACTAGAAATCTTGTTGCTCTAATGGTAGAATATTGATTAAATAACTAAACCCTAAAAATGTATTGTCAATTTGATAGAATAAAATATTATGTTGTGATCTAAAGTAACCAAATCAACTCGTGAGCCAAATTCGGGTCGACAAGATATGTGGCTTGTGAACTCAGCTCAATGAGCCAATAAATCAAGCTCAAGTCAAGCTCTGACTCGACTCACTAGCTATTAAGCCCGCTCGTTAAAAAAAAATATATATAAAATATACTAAAAATATATTAAGCTTCAACATTTTTTTTAACTTATCAACAATATTTAAATTTTAAAATTTAAAATTTATGTCAAATAATATCTTATTATTTATCTCCTAATTGCACATGTTATTTGTCATTTTATTATTAATTTGAATTAAAATATTTATCTCTCTTTTATAATAATCAAGCTATCATAGAAACAACAACAACAAGCATTTGTCCCACTAATTGTGGTTTACTACATGAATCTTTTTTTTCCATTGTGTTCTATTGAGTATCATATTTTCATTTAATTCTAATAAAATAAGATCAATTATTAGACAATATGCCCAAGTCTTTCTAGGTCTACCTCTGCCTTTCTTAACATAAGTCGAATCTAAAACATCTACTCTACTAACTGGATCATTAAATGGTCAACATTTAATGTGACCAAATATTCTAAGACGGCTCTCTCTAATTTTGTCGACCACTAGAGCTACACTAACCCTATCACAAATATATTCATTTCGCATTTTGTCCCTAAGTGTAAAACTACTCATGCACATAAGCATTCTCATCTCGCAACACTTAAATTAGTTTTATGCTTCCCTTTTAAAGGTCAAAATTCTGCATCATAGAGCATTGAAGGTCTCTTCACCATCTTATAAAATATTCTTTTCATTCTAACGGGTACATTTCTATCACGCAATAGGCCCGAAGCATTCCTCCACTTCAACCAACCAACTTGAATTCTACTAATAACATCCACATGTATATAGACAACACTTTGAACAATAGACCCAAGATATTTCAAGTGTTCACACCTTTTAATAATTTGATTACCTATAGTTACGACTCTGTCACTAGAGCTGCTACTACTAAGATTACATTACTTGTATTTAGCTTTAATTATACTAAAACGAAGGCCTTTAGACTCCAAAGTAGACCTCCAAAATTCAAGTTTTTCCTGAGCTCTTACTCTAGTTTTATCCATAAGAAGGATATCATCAGCGGAAAACATACGCCAAGGTACATCCTTCTGTAAATGTCCAGTAAGAGCATCCAAAACTAAAGCAAAATGATATGGGCTTAAAGTCAATCCTTAATGTAATCCAACAGAAATAAGAAAATTTATGGTCAATCCTTCTATTTGAATACAAGTAACAGCTCTAGCATACATAAATCAAGTAAGCTCAAACTTGTAAAATAAAACTGAATTAATTAATCAAGCTCAGGATCATGTCGAGAGCGGCTCGAGTTCGACTCGACTCATCTACACCCCTACTGAAATGCTTTTACTTATAATTAATTAATGACTTGAATATTAATAATTTCTTTATAAGGACAACTGATTGATCTCCAAATTTGGATCTTTTGAATGCATAGTTGTTCTTATTTGATTTTAATTCCCACACCTTAGATTTGATTTATTTGATCAAAATATCAATTTTAATGTGACTCATTATTTGGCAAGTCTTTATTTACCACCAATGCTTCTACTACCATCCTATGTATACCAATAGTTAACCTAATTCTATTTGAATTTCCTTTAAGACCATAATGGCTATTTCAATTTTAATGTGACCCCTAACATTTCAATAGCTTATAAAGTCCAATATTTAACATGTGAGAATACTAAATCAAACAATAATTCTTCTACGAAGTCTACAACCTTTTCCATTAAACATCCATACATTACTACTCTTCCCATATAAAAAAATTCATTTTGAATGTTCTTCTCACAAAATTAAAAATTCAAGAGAAAAATATCATATATTTTTTTCCTATCATTCTCTAATATATTATGTATTTTACGTGTGCATGGAACAAGCGGAGCGCAGCTTGCATTTGTAGCCTGTCGGCTTAACCCACACGTTCCAAAATCCAAACACAGTGATATTTATTTTGTACTTCCAACATAGTCTTTCAGTGGAACTATATTATTTTGCACATTAATTTGACTTGCCAAAAAAACTCATTTTTCGTAAATAGCTCTTAAATAACCCATCTTCAGATCGTACATTAAGTAAATAAGCCAAACGCAAACAATTTTTCCTAAGTTTGAATTGTAAATAGAAC
>NW_018227972.1:0-2261 GCF_001263595.1 Phalaenopsis equestris
ATTGAGCTCATAATTACATTAGAAATGAAAATCTTATAAGGTAGCATGTTTTTCATTCATAATGTTTTTCTGTTCTTAACTACTGATGGCCGCAGACAATGTTTGCAATGAGAGTCTACTGAATGACCTTCAGAATATTACTGTTCAAATGGTTTATTTTTATGTTTTATTACTTGGAATACAAAAGATATCTTATTACTAATATCTCAAGATGAAAAGTAACTTCGGATTGAAGTATGGAACAGAAGGCAGAATTAAAAAAAACAGAAGCCTTGTCCTCACACTTTTCTTGTGTTTGATCCACACTTGTCACAACGAGAACTAGCAAAATTACTTCACTACTCGTTCAGTGATCTGAAGTCCATTCAAAACGAGCCATTTGATCTGATAATCTTTGCCCCAATTTTTTTTTTTTTTTTATTTTGGCGCACATATTTTCTTGCAAATGAAATAGCTCGTTTGGAAGTGTAGACCCAGATTTGTTGAGGAGGTAGACCTTTCTCTTTCTTTTTCCAAAAGCATAAAAATGGAGGCTTTCTTTTTTTTCTGCTATTAGCATTGATACATGCGATAGAAAACAACTCCTTTTAATTTGGTATTTGGTGCTTACTTGGCAGCATGCCCACGCTCTAGATGGCAGCAAGACTCCATGGCATGGCTCATAGAGTGTGAATATTATCTCCCCCATGGTGGCTTGAAGTTTTGGTTGCTCAATTCTAGGCACAAAGCAATATCCATTGGAAGATTCAATTTAATCAATTTGTCTCAGCCTGGTGCATAGTTTGGTTCAACCTAGCAAAATTTGCATTGCTTGGCCTTTTTTAGCAAGTTATGGCAGGATAAAAAGTTTATTGATTTTGCTTTTTCCCCCTCAAAACCAATAGTTTTAATGCAATGCTATTATTTAGCTCTTTTCTGTCGGCTGAATCTGCTTATAATTATTATTAATGATAATATTATTATTATTTAATTATTTAATAATATTAAATAATAAGAAATATGATCAGTCACTTTTTGCAATTTCTGTAGAGCACTTTTATAATTATTATGAATCTCTTTGGTTATAAGTTGATGATTAATTATTATGAATCTCTTTTGATAATGTTAGTAAAAGTATCACCTATTTAAAGGAGAAATTATTTGATTTATTTTCTCTGTATATTTAATGATCAATTCTTTATTCATAAATAAAATTAAATATGTATCCATCACCAAGTGAAAAAGTGGGTTACAGATCGCCTCCCCATCTCAACTTAATGTTACATTCAAAACAAACAGACTCAAGTTTTGTAAGAATCAATGACCACTCAATTCACTTGTTTAACATTGGCTTCTTTTGCTGCAATCTTCTACATGATTTTCTTCTGATGACAGCTTTGCCGACTTACTATCTTCTTATGTGGTTTTGGTGAGCTTCTGTTTGCCCACACAAATTCTAATATTTAGTTATTTCTTCTGATCGTTTTGCTATGGTTTAAAAGAATATTTAGATACAAACTCTTCCACTTTCCCGAAGGACTTTAAAAAAAAAAATCCTATTTACACATTTACAGCAAACATGCAGAATAAATACAGTTAATAAAAAGTAAAGAGGATGTGTTAATACTTGTTTTGTGAGCTGTGTTGTCATCTCATGTCTCTTTGCTTAACGGAGGTTCTCCTCCTATACGCCTTCTCTTTCGGTCTAAAGCTCTGCCTGCAATAATTCAGATTTACATGATGAGTAGGTAGATTTCTAGTTATCCAAAGGATTAAAATAGATTGTTTAAATAACATACTTCGGTGTAGACTTGCTGCTTCCAGTCGCCTGCATCAAGAGAATAATAAGTTTATAAAATAAAATAACACAACTAAAAGACATTAAAAAATTATTGACAATTAAATCAGCTTTGTTGGTAAATTGAGCTTAGATTGAGGATGGCTCAAGTTTGAGTCATGGTCATGTGCATGAAGATGAAAGCTGATTCTTTGATCCTAACTTAAAGAAGAAAAAACTATACTAAATCATAGGAGCATGTTAAAAGCCCCACAGGGAATAAAAAGAAATCATCTATACTCTTTCCAAAGAAACTTCAAAGCAATCAGCGACCTTCAAAGCAAGCCATTAATATTTTTCCTATAAAACCTAGAAAAGTGGAAGGATTCGATCTAAACATTTCGCTATAAGCAAATTGAAGTAGAAAAATGGTGACAGGATTTGATGTTGTGCCAAACATCGTATTTTCTCAATAGAAAAGTTGCAGAAATTGAAGAAAGGAAAC
>NW_018227973.1:0-838 GCF_001263595.1 Phalaenopsis equestris
TTAAATGTAATGATCATACCTCAATTTATCTCCTCCAAATGCTCATTAGACCAAGAACTGTTTATGCAAACCTAGAGCAACTTCAAAACAAACCCAGAGAAAATCCGGCGGCACCTTCCCTTACCAAAGCTTGTTCAAGCTTCTCCAAAACAGAACACAAAACTCCAAATGACTTCAAGAAAACACAAGATGAACTTCAAGAAAACACAAGATGAACGGAGCAGGAAAAAATCCAACCAAAGATATTAGAGGAAATTTTGGCAGCACCTCCTCCCTCTTTAGAATTTCGGCCAACCTAAAAGACCTCCCCAAATGGATTTTACCTAAACCTATCTGGGGGTGAGCCGATGCTTGAAGGCAACGGGTGAGAAGGCTTAGGTAGAGAGTCGAAGGCATCGGGAAGGAGAAGACTTTGCCCCATTCGTGCCTCAGGGAACAAGCTCGTTAGGTTCAAACTTACCATAGTGGGAATCGAAGGCTCACGAAGGACCTCCTCGCCCGGCGAAACGAGATAGACGATGCTCAGGAAGGAGAATCTCGGGCACAGGGTGTTAGTGAGTGAGGGGTCAATGAGGGAGAAAATGCGGGAGGAGTTCCGTGAGCGAAGGTTAGAGATTTAAGTAGGTTTGCTTTTTTATCACCTTTTTTATTTTATCATTAATATTTTATTTATGTTTTGCCGATTCAAACGCAATTCGATCTCGTTCGGAATCATATCAAAATGGATGTCCTTCCCAGATAAAATCAACGTTCCGGAAGTGTCGGCACGTCCGTTTCGTCATCCGGGGTCGTTTAGACAACTTCGTCGTCGATCAGGCCAAAAATGCGTCGAATTCGA
>NW_018227974.1:0-366 GCF_001263595.1 Phalaenopsis equestris
TACATGAAAAATATCTGACTTAGGATAGAGATTAACTTGAAAACTTCTATACTTTAGTTTCATAAATAAGATAGTGAAATTTAAGAAAAAATTTTATTAACTTAGATTGAAACTCTAAGTTTAAGAGTACTTAATAATCAAATCTAAGATTTCTAAATCTCTATTCATTCTAAGAAAAATTGTAATTTGTCATATCAAAGATACTTAAAATATCCATATGAAAAGAAATTTCATGAAAACTTTACTAATAAAGGTGCTAATACTCAAATATAAATTTAGAAAATGTAATAAAGCTTTTTCCTTAAGTTGATTCAAGTGAAGGGTTAGACAGCTCCTCAAGCTTCTCCTCACACACATTTTTTACTT
>NW_018227975.1:0-374 GCF_001263595.1 Phalaenopsis equestris
CAAAGATTAGGTTCTTATTTGCTTAAAGAAATGGAAGATGAAACAGAGAAAACAAAAATACTCGCTAATCTCAATACATATTTAACACAAGATCGAGATAGAAAACTTTTTGATTTACCAAGTATTGAGGAAAATTAACGATGAATAAAGCAGATATAATTGCCAAACTTGCTCCTAAATTATATATAACTCAAGATGAAGCCAGAGTTATTCTTAATTCTGTTCTTGAAGTATTTACTGAAGCATTAGTTGAAGAGAAGAGTCTTAAATTAGTCGATTTTGGAACTTTTTCCGTTCAAAAACGTGCTGAAAGAATCGGCCGTAATCCTAAAACTGGCGACCTCATTAATATTCCCGAAAGAGAAGTTGTTACT
>NW_018227976.1:0-2382 GCF_001263595.1 Phalaenopsis equestris
ATCTAACAAATAGTCTCAACAATATAATAAAAACAAATAACACAACAAAAAAGTACAATCAAATATAAACTAAAAAAAATCAAATCACCAATCATCATCATCTTCTTCTTCTACATCCAAATTCTGCCGCTAATATGGAGTAAAAAAAGGGTAAGTAGGAAATTAAACTGAATGATCACCCTTCATGTATCTCACCAATGCATCGTCAGAAGCAGCATCATATTCAAACTTTTGTCGTATCAAATCATCAGTGTGAGCATTTATGGCATCCATGTTTTACAACCTATGATCCATTCTTAAGATATCTCCTTGTTGGATCATCATCTAGTAGAATAATTATCAAAGAGTAGGGTCACTAGAAGTAGGGGTCCTTGAAGTAGAAGGAATATCTCTGGTCTTACTTCCAGATCTTCAATCAACATGAGATTCATATGTCTTTATATTGGCAGACCCAATAGGTCTTAGAGGCTCAATCCTCTCTTCTACGAGTCTAAAATCAACTCCTGCCTGTTCACAGAGTGTAAAAATAAGTGCAAGGTGTGCTAAACCACCAGTGGTCTCTCCCAAAGCAATAGATCTAGTGTTCATATAGAAATAGAGCCTACATTTATCCTCATCATCTGTTGAATACAGAAGTTCAGGGTGGCTCTATCCTTTGTCACCTCACTATGATGATTTATCGGAATCATTATTCCAGAAATAAAGTAGTGTCAGGCCTTAGATACTACATTAAGCATAGAAAGAGGAAAGTTTACTTTAACACCATTTTTGACTTTCCAGGTCCCTCTTCCATCAGTAAGAAAAAAAATAACTTCATATAAGGCCTCATTAGTAGCAGAATATGATTTATATTGGTGACTGTAAACATCTTCCAACTGATAAACTCATTAATTTTTCTTGGAGAAAACTCCACCATTTTCCCACGAACAAAAACAAAGTTGTCAGAAGCTTCAGTAAAGTTGGCATAAAATTTCATCACTACACCAATAATCGCATCAGTTGTAAAATAACAGAAATTTTCCCACTACCGAGCATTGATTAAGCGCTTGACTTCTCCACCTTGATTTTTAAAACCACGGTCCGGAATTACTTTTTTATGCTCAAGTAGACTATTGAATCGAGCACTAACCCTGAAGCTAACAAATTTTTATTCATCATAATTTACTTTTCTTTTTCCTTTGCTTGTTCCTAGTGTCATGGGAAATCTAGAGAAAAATTTGATTAAATTCCAAAAATTCTGAAAATCACAAAGTAAAGCACTTTATACTTAAATCTACTAAGTAAGAGTTCTTCACCAAAAGATTTTCTCAAAATCTCTCAAAAAATTCCAAAATTTTTGTATCTCGGCAATGTGAGATAAATCTTTGATAAAAATCAAATTTTTTTTTAGTTCAAAGTGTAACACTTACCTAGAGAATATAAAATCCAAAGTTCCTTTGCCTTAAAATAGCCTCAAATCCAAGCAAATGCAAGCCCTAGGTGAAAAAAATCGGAGGTTGAAGGTGACTCAAAGGGTAAAAATGGTGGTTAATGGTGAAAATCGTGAATTTTAAAGGGTAAAGGTTGTTCTCGGGTTGAGGGCGCCCTCGACGCCCATGCCAGCGCCGTCGTCGCTGAAGGCCTAAAAATTCCATTTTTTAATTTTTTTCCATTTTCAATTTCCTTTCAATTTTCTACAAAATTTTCTTACAAACAATATTTTACAAACAATATTTTACAAACAAATTTTTTCACAAACAATATTTTACAAACAAATATTTTCACAAACAATATTTTACAAAAACAACAACAAATTATCTTTTATATATGAAAATACACTTTTACAAACACATTTTTCTAATTACACTTTCACACATACTAAGAAAACTAAATTATAAATCAGCATTGAAATCAAGCCACAACACTAAACGCTGACACAAAACTATGCACATAATCAAAGTTCATAATTCTAAAGCAAACAAAACTAAATCAAATCCACACAATCACATTAAGTACATTAGTATTTTAAGAAAGTAGAGAGAATCCAAATTCTTCAATAATGTTGCCTCATTTTCAGTGCTTTCTCATCCTCTGATATCTCCCATTGACTGGTAATGAACATACAAATTGTAGAAGGGTCTGTACGGGAATTGATCAGTCGAATTTTCTTCGACCCATCCTTTTTCTTAAAGCATCTGCACTAATCATGCTTCAAATGTTCCAGTATGATCAAAATTCTCTTTCATCCTCCAATCTAAGTGATTAAAAAGGTACTTTAAAAAGGTACTTAAGATCGTAAGTTAAGATTTCCTATTGTATTCATAATACTCTGAAGTTCTTTTTCTATTTTCTTCATTTTCTTTTCTACAGCAAGTGAACTTACAACTGTTGGTGGCATCAATG
>NW_018227977.1:0-824 GCF_001263595.1 Phalaenopsis equestris
TGTTAGATGCATTTGTTCTTTTTTGGAAGAGCTATGTGAACCCTAGATTTAAAAAATAAAAAAAAAATTGTAAAATTTTAAGATTTCATAGCTTTTAAGATGCAATGGAGAAGAAAAGTTGTGTAGAGAAGAAAAATTGTGTACATGTTCAGCTTTGGCATTTTGTAATGATATAACTGACTATTCTAAATGTTATGCTTTTGTAAATAATGTTGAATAAGATGAAATTGCCTTCATCAATATTAGATGATTACAACACTCCCCCATGACACAGTAGAAAATAATTTATTTTATTACATTATTATTTTTGTGTTCGCACTTAGTTATATTAAACGTGCAGTAATATTCATAAATGTACTTTAATTTATAAACTCATCAATAGGTAATCATTACAATTCTAAAATTACCCTTCCTTTTACTTTTCTTTTAAGAGATTCATTATTACCCATCAATCCTTAAATGACTCCTTTTACTTACCACAAATATGTACAAAAAAGGAGACAAGACAGCGAGAATATGATTCATTAACCTACTACTAATTTCAAAGATTTTGTTATCATCTTGCTGATAATGGTACACTTTTTTGTAATATAATTTAACACTTTTGTACTAATAGTAATCATATTACAATAGAATTAACAAATTTATATATAATTATACTTAAATATTTGAAATGTAAATTTGTACGGCATATGCTCCTTCTATCTTGATCAAATTTGATTTGGTCCACATTCGAATATGTTTTGAATTTAGATTGAATATGATTCAATGCAATTCAATTCAATTTACGATGGATTTGAATAAGCACCCTATCAAAATATAAG
>NW_018227978.1:0-821 GCF_001263595.1 Phalaenopsis equestris
ATGACTTGATAATGATACGTATACTTGCCTAGAATATCTACTATTTAAAGATATAATTGAAATTTTACTTTCCTTGGGATCAAGTTATTGGCGCTACTAATGGGGATTAAAATCTTCAAGTAAAGGTGTCAAGTTCATAAATCCTTACGTATAAAATATATCGGGATCAGGCATCTCAATCAAATTTTCCTCAGTAAAATAAATAATAAACAACTAAACGTGTTTATACTAATGTGTTTTGGAGGGTTATAAAAGATTATATACGAGATATTGCCTTAGATTTAATTTACTTATTATTTAGGGTGTGCTAAAGCTATTTTACAGAGATGACATTTAAAATGCTACCTCAGATTTACTATTACATGATATTTAGGGTGTTTTAACTTTATTTTGCATGGTTGATGATGCGCCCCTAGTGTGTGTTATTTTTTTGCATGTTTTATGTCAATTTAAATGCACGGTAACAGTGCCAAGAACTTTACCCGTCCCAAAATTACGCAGTAATTTAGCTTTTCAAAAATATAGCAAAAAACTTAACCCAATTTATATTAAGTAGTTAATGTGTAAAATTAAAATATTTATAAAATGTATAAAAAATTTCACACACTAATGGTTCTACGTAAGTGCAAGTATCGCTTCAAGTAATATAGGGATTTCTATAAAAACCCCAATATCGATCCCAAGAAGAAGCAAGGTAAGAAATCCCTTAGGTTAATTCTTGTCTACTACTATAAGCAATTAGTTTGGAAGGTTGATTAAAGTGGTTTTAATGTATGCTAACGAACTTAAGTTTACTAAATTAATTTCTAAAATTTAAAGTT
>NW_018227979.1:0-2558 GCF_001263595.1 Phalaenopsis equestris
ATATATATATATATATATATATATAATTTTCTTATCATCTTCATCAGAGTGTTGTTTTGCTTTTATTTGTGGGGTTGTGAAAAAGTTTCCTATCAGCTTTAAGTTTGTTTCTTAAATATCTCAAAGTAGATCAGAGAACTAAATTATTGTACCGAATTTGAGTTGACATTAATTTGATATCATTTTCTTTATGAATATTTCAGTCTCACCTACATAAATCATGCTTTTTGCTGTTCTTCTACTTTAAAATTAGGCGATTTTTGTTAGTGTACAATCTGATGTGTAACTTTCATAGTATTTTATGATGTCTGTATATTCATACTAAAACAAACATTCAAGCTGACCGCGAAAGCTAAGTTTTTAGAAATTAGATCTTGAACATATATAGGATTCTTTATTTCTTGAGATTCAATTATCATTAAGTATTGTAATTTATGCTTCTGAAGTCTGAACTATGACGATCTCGCCAAAATCACTTTTTTTGCTGGTTCCAGCTTCAAGTTTTGGCTGCTCGGCTCACTGATCTTTGGAATCTGATAATCTGATGGATACTTCCCATGATAACCCAGATTATTCCGCCACATTACCTTTAATATATCTGCTACCGTGGACAAGGTCATTGTTCATAGAGCCCTCACACTTGATATAATTGAGCAGGTGGGCAAGTTACAAAGCTTTGCACGCTTCGGGACTGTTTAGGATCACTTTTATTTTTTATTTTCTATTTTTTGATTTTTTTTATCTATATTTTAGTTTAAAACAAAACATGTTTAACATTTTGGATTAAAGTATGATAGTATTTAAAAGCACTCAAAACAACTAAAAATTTTTCGAATATTTTCTAAATTATGTTAATTAATTTTTAGAAATTAAAAATACAAATATATAGAATCACACTAAGGGTCTGTTTGGCGCAACTGCAGATTCTCAGTTTTTCAGCTGCAGTTGCGTTGCCTCAAGAAGCAGCTGTAGGGAAGCAGTTGTGGTAAAGTTGACAGGGAAGCTGACTGTCTGTTTGGTGCAGCTGCGTGAAAAAAGTTGTGAGCCAGCTGTTTTATGTAAAAATGACCAAACTGCTCCTATTTGTTAAAACTGTTTAAAATTTTTGATTTATTTGTATAAATATGGGTTTAATATACATAAAATTTATAAAAAATATTATTTTTTAATTAATTAAATGAAATATATTGTTTTTAACAGGTAGAACGGTCGATGTATGTGTGTAACAGGGAGAACGGTCGATGTATGTGTAACAGGGAGAACGGTCGATGTTTGTGTTGTAGTACTCTACAAGCAAGTTGATAGATGTGTTTCTCCTTCTACGACGTACTTGGTTTGGGTCCATAATGATGTATACTGGACACATTTTCACAAAGAAAACTAAATTATTAAGCTAATCATCACTATGAAAAGAAGTCTATTATTTAACAAAGAAAAATAAATTATTAAACTAATCATCATTCGGAACAGACCTATATAATTTAACATGTGACAAGTAATAACACAAGCATTTATTGTGGATGAGAGGTAAAAAACAAAATAAACTGAAAAGTCTCAATAAACAACAGTTCAAATAACCATGTCTTCTCATAAACTATTCAAGTAAGGACATAGCAACTAAAAAAGTCCATTCAAATTTTCCTGCGCTCAAAAAAATGTCGTAGATACGACACCCTTCGCTCTTTGGCAATTGCTGTGAAAAAATCTCTTTGCACCGAATCTTGAAGCAGCTCAACAACAAAGTAGTAAAGCTCATCATCCGCTGCAATACTCGGATCCTGCTCTAAAATTGCCACAACCTCGTTAATTGACGTTTTCTGCACTTTATGTGGGGCATCGTTGGAAGAATCCATAAGGCACGATATCTGGTTTCGAATAGAAGCAGCTCCACCCGTTTTTTTACCCTTGAGCCTAGATCGCTTGAAGCGGCACGATGTCATATTTTCCTGTGGCGACGACACCCCCGAACATCAGGTCTAACTTCTTCTCCAAATCGGGTTCAATCCCACAAGTTAACTTATGGAACGAAATTAACGAGCCGAGCACGAGCTTCTTAACGAGCCGAACACGAGTTGTTCGCGAACAACCAGCCATCTTGACAGCCCTACACAGCCCTAGCTGGGGGGCCTCCTTAGTTGTATTTTTCAGTCTCTTGAAATGTTTGTTCTCATCGAGATTTGTGCTGGCGCATTCTGAATGTACACCATGAGTCTGTTTGGGGCAATTGCAGCTGTCAGCTGTGAAACTGCTGAAGAAGAAACAGTTGTTCAAAAAAATACGGTGGCTACTATAAATTTTTTTTATTAAAAAAACATAACGCAGCTTTCTAGCAACGACCGCAGGTAGTCAGATATGGTAGGAAAACATAGCTTTCAGCTGGAGCTCTTTGATAACGCAGACAAAATATAGTTTTAGCAAACAATAAAAACTACAACACGGCACCAGACATGCCCCAAACATACCCTATATTTATATAAACATATATAATTAAAATTATCATATAATTTAAATAAATTTAATCTGATTATAATAATATTTACATCATTAATATGACTCAA
>NW_018227980.1:0-760 GCF_001263595.1 Phalaenopsis equestris
TTTCACTAAAAATAATTCCAATAAATCAAATGAAATGCAAAAAAATATAAAATTATCTTCACTAAGTTCTCGGACCTCAAGAAGATTTTTCAAAAATATAAAACTTAATTTTTCCCATTTTAAATATTGTATATTTAATAAATACCCCAGAGCTTAAAATAATTCTTAAAATTCACATAAAATTTTGAAAAACCATAAAATTTGGTCCAAAGAACTCTCTAGTCTGGGCCTACCTCCAGTAAAAATTTCAAGGAATTAGGATTTACCTTGGTCAAGTTACAAATTTTCTTTGAAAAATCCTATTTTTACATGAAAATACTTATATAAATTAAATTAAATTTTCAAAAACCACATTTTCACCTCTGATGTCTTAATTGACCCATGAATAAAGTGGGATAAAAATTTCAAAGTCATTTGAATTGATTTTGACAAATTATGAAGTGTTAGAACCTTAGGGGCAACTATGTAATTTTGGAAATTTAGCCTTAATTAACATTTAAGCTTAATTTAAGGAGGGAAATGGGTAGCCTCTGATCTTAATTTGGATGTTCGAAATACAAGGGGTTAATTGGTAGAAACCAACATCACTTTTCTAATTTAAAAGATAGGTTAATAAATTTCTAAATTATTAAAATTTGGAAGTGCCCTGACATGCATTTTGAGTTTCAGGTGGTGGAACGAGAAGACTCGCCAGGTACGTTTTTACAGTTTCAGCATTGTCTTTCTTGTACTTTTATATCTGCAAATTTGCATGCTAAAC
>NW_018227981.1:0-412 GCF_001263595.1 Phalaenopsis equestris
ACAGATGTGAATGCTTGTTTGTTGGATTTGTAAATATTATTCGATGATATGGATGTGATCGTTAGATGTTAGATTGAATTATTGATGGCTCGATTTTGGGTTTGACAAGCTGTATGAAAAAAAAAAATTGATTATTGTTTTTTTTTAAATACACTTGGTACTCACTATTATGTAAGGAGTGTATCTTATATCTTTTACTGTTATGAAGTAGTTTTTGTTTCTCAAGTATTAAATATATTGCTATGACAGTTCTGTTACAAGCAACATTACTACACACGGGCAAAATGATCATTTATTCAGAAATATCTGTCATATAGCTTTTTTTAAATTGTAAAAAACAAACAGACAGTTAACTTCCCATAGCAGTTTCTTAGGGCAGCTGCTGCAAAACAGTTTATTGGATCAGCTGTAG
>NW_018227982.1:0-2313 GCF_001263595.1 Phalaenopsis equestris
CCCGAAGGCACTATTACCTTCGGTTCTTTCGAGCAACCTGTTCGGATTACCATAAGTAATCCGACACCAGCTGAGGCGTCCGCTCTGTGCCCTCCCCTCCGGAAGGGGAGTCGTGCACGTCGAGCTATTCCGACTGCACTGCGGTTGCTTGCGTCGAGCCTGCCTCCTCTGCGAAGAAGAGGCCAGCGCCCGATGGCGAGGCTTCGCAGCGCCCTTCAGTCTTCTCTAGGCTGTCGGGTCGTTTTTCCTTTACCTTTTTTTCACGATTGTCCCTGCCTTCAGCGGGAGAGTCTTCACGCGACACTGTTGTTGCTACTGTTGTCCCTGTTACGGGTCTGGTGCCTATCGCCCTGAGCCCCTCTGAGGCTGCTTCTGCTCCGAAGTTGGGTAGGAGGGCCCGGAGGACCAGAAACAGGTTGTTACAGATCCAACAACAGGTCCTTCCTACTGTGTCGGTTCCAACCCAAGTAGAGCCCTCGATTCCTTTGGGTGAGAATCAATTCGCTGTCCGTTCTGGTTGCGTAGACTACGTTCCCGCCAGAATTGCTAGGAGGAGTTCCCCGCCTTGTGACACAAGTTGTTTGTAATCTCCGGTCCATTTTGATCGTGCTGCTACAAATTTTCTGATAAAAGAAATCGCTGGAGCAGTTACCTCCATGATAGGACAGGGTCCAGTTACTAGGTAGAAGCTCGTGGCTCAGGTTTCAGATACGTCTGAAAGAGTCATGGAACAACTCTCCATCGCTCCATGCCCGCGACATTCTCATAGCAGGAGACCGGGGTCTGCCCGTCGGTCCGCTATGAGTTCGGGGTCCTTACGCTCTGTAGTGCAAACCGTCGAGCCCATTCAGGAGCCCCGAGAGGCTTCAAATGTGGGATTTGGCGAGGTTATTCCAGAGCTTGGTTCTGTTCCTTTCACCACCACTTCTATAGCGGCGATGGCCGCGGCTCTTACTGTACCTCATTATATTAATGATAATAAAGATAAGGGTCTGTTTTCTTACTGTTCTCCTGTTTTGAGTCAGTATCCTGCTTCTGCTGTTTTTGGTAGTGAGGCGAGATCCGGGGCACCCCTCCGCCGATACTCCTCGCATTCATATTTAAGAAAGGGCTATCGCCCACCCGAGAGGAGGTGGGTCCGAAAGAATTCCACTGTTGTACCTCTTGTAGCTTCACCGCCTATTATTGGGGCTAATGTCTCAGTTTCGGGGCAAGTCTCTCCTCCAATTGATCGCAGCTTAGAGTTACCTCGGGATAACCCCGAGGGCGGGCCCGAGCTCGATCCTGAGGAAAACTTGTCTAGTGGGTTTTCTGACATTCCCGACAACCTCCTTGAAGAAGATGATCTTCTTGGAGAAGAACTTCATGACTTTGAGATGACAAAGCATCATGTTTTTATAGTGACCACTTGAGGGCAAAGATTCTCTACCGATGATCCGTCTCACGACCTCGAGGAGGCTGACCGTCATGAGCCTGTAGAGGTTCAGAACGCTCCTGTGATTGATCAAGGGGGCCCTACCCCCGAGGAGACTATCGCCCTTTTACAGGGTCAGATAGCAATTCTCACTGCACAGATTGCTGCGTTACAGGTCGACCGGGCTAGGTCCGACGTAGCCTCACCTCCGACACAGGTAGAGACACGTTTAGTGACGCCCGTCGCGCCGCCTGAACCGGCAAGACCTGTTCGTGTTACCTCTTCTGATATCGCCCAAAATGAGCAAGCACAGTCTGACTCGCATCTACAGTCTTTAATAGATGCAAAAGTAAAGACCGCCCTAGCAGCACAACAGGGAGAGACCATAGTGCGTCGAGGCAGGCTTTACCCCGAGGCGTACGAATACATACCGTATGCTCCAAGCTTCGTGCCTCCGCGTTTTACTCCTTTCGAGGGAGTTGGGAATCCTCGCCAGCACATCGCTCAGTTCTGGGCATTATGCTGCGACGTCGGAAATAACGACGCCTTACTCCTCCGCCTTTTCGTTACTAGTTTAGGAGGATTTGCTTTTGAATGGTATGCCGATCTGCCAAACGATACCTTCAGAACGTTCTCTGAGCTAGAAGATGCGTTCGTAAAGCGTTTCGCTGGGGCACATCACCAAGTCACTCTGAGCGGTCTAATCTTATCTCACAAGGAAGCTAACGAGCCCTTAGTAGACTTCATTATCCGATGGCGCAACTTGAGCATGAAGTGCGAGCCACTCCTTCAAGAGCAGCATGCCGTCGCGCTCCTTATGGGAAAAATCAAGGGTCCAATCTCTGTTTTGCTCAAGATCACCCCCATCAAAACCTTTGAAGTCTTGATAGAAAGAGTGG
>NW_018227982.1:4698-6307 GCF_001263595.1 Phalaenopsis equestris
TATATATAAATAATTGTGTTATGCCAAATAGGAGCAATCATATTCTTTACCCTCTATCAAGTGTATGAAGAATATTGACTAATCCAGAGATTTGGTCCCTAATTCTTTGGTTAGGTTGGGAGGATACCAGCTCTCACTCCAGAGCTCCCACTTCTCCTTTGCTAAAGGGCTAACAATCTCGTATTAGTTTCCATTTAACTGAACCAAATTAAGGATTTTAATCCATCATCTTAAAATCTTCAATTCTGCGTTAAACAAAGTATATTTCCTTATTTTATTTGCACTTATCCCCATAGATTAAATTCTCACACATGGAATTGAATGTGACTCTTACAATGTTGTTGAAATCATTGCCCGTTTGAATCATATGTTTCTTGACACATTTTAACATTTTGATTAGACAGATCAAAAATTAAATGAAGATCGGAGTTTGAATAATAAAAAATTATTGACATTTAAAACAGTATAAAAGAGAACCACATCTTCATAAAACCATATCTCAGAGTAGGGAGAAGGATAAAGAAGACTACTCAGAATTCATGAGAAGGAAATGACAAAACACGGATTTCATATATAAAAATAAGTTTACAAAAAAAAGAAATAAAAGACAACTTATCACACTCTCCTTCCCAAGCAAATCCCTAGAAGTTCTCTTTAAGCACTTTCCCTCTTTACAAGAACTCTAAATTCTCTCTTAGAAAGGTAATGAAGATAAAATCTCTCACTTTCCCTCTCCTCTTAGAACTCTAGAAGAAAATCTTCAAGTCCCTCTCTTTATCTGACGCCTCAACTAATCTTCTCTTTCATGCCACCCTCCAAACCTCTCTCTCGCCATACTCCAAAACTCTCTTGCAAGTCTCCTTTATGATTAGTGGCTGCCTCCTTTCAAAAAGAATTCAAAATTTCCTCTCATATTCTCCTTAAAAGTCACACTATTTTCGTTTGTTTTTCTCTCTTTTATTTTAAAAGGAGTCTCCAGCTTGTCGATCGTCTTATACTTCCCCCATTCGAATAAATCTCCCTCCCGAATCATATATGTGATTCAAAGAGGAGAGGAATCGAATAAGAAGGGACATACGACAAAACGACAAACAAGAGAAAACACAAAACCTGGAGAGCCTACGTGCGGTAAACCTCGCAAGGCTAGGTTAAGAGTGTTCGTGGGCGAAAGCACCTTAAACCCATATCCACGAAAGAATACATACGTAGACTACCCATAACCAGAGATTCAGGTGTAGGTGTCTGTTCTGGGGTCAAGTGCACTCCCAAGCGGACGTATCCCACTTGGTTAATTACATCTTGGGGGGGGGGTACCCAAGAATACTCTCGATAAAAGGAGTTTCGCTTACCTGAAAAATGACAACTAGAACGGGGTCGTCAAGGGAGGTTATCCCACAGGGGGAATGTCCTGATGCTTCAAAGCTCTCGCTAAACCACGGGGCGAGAAGTGAGTCTCTCGTGGTTCCCATATGGATAGCGTACTCATCAGCATACAGAACCTACGAAATAACCGTGTCATCCCAACGGGAAGTCCCGATACGTCAAAGCACATCCAAACCGTGAGGGCAGAGGACAAATCGTCGTATCCCAAACGGGCGGCAGCTCATCG
>NW_018227982.1:9276-10073 GCF_001263595.1 Phalaenopsis equestris
CAAAATGCAAACGTTCACATGCAATAGGGAGCCATCTTCGTGCTAACGACCTCACCAGGAAAGCTAGGGTCAACATATATAAAAATGACGATTGCCACCTTTGCTTCGGCGAGGCCGGTGGGGAAATTCTCCCCGGATCTCCAAGGGGGGAAGTTCTCCGCCTTGTCGTGAAATGAACTAGCGACGACGCTTTTCCAGATTTCACGACACCATCTGCACTTTACAAAATGAGCTAACGACTCGCATTTTCTCATTTCGCAAAGGCTTATTCTTCGATCTTTACAACAAGACCGAAGCAAACAAAGCAAAGGGAAGAAAAAGAGGCTCCAATCCTCATGATTTTTGTGCTAAGATTGACAATCAAACAGGGTTCACTCGGCTATCGTAGGGGATTTAGCTGCGTAAGGAAAATCCTATCCTAAAGACCGCCTCTAGGAAAACAAGTGATCCATCACACAGATGCGTCGTTACGCCGGCACTTGCCGACGTACGCACCCCGTGCGGGCTGTCGAACCCGCACGCATAACGCCACTACAACCTAAGGCTAGCTAGGAAATAAAGTGCTGAGGGGAATAGGAGTTATACCGTCGCGCGGTTTGCACGAAGCCCAATGAAGTTTGGGAAGCTTTTTGCACGCAATCCAAGACTCTTGCACCCCTCCAAACGACGACGAACTCCGCCGTCCAGTAACGTCAGGATGCGCCGGCGAAGTGTTCGATCGCTGGAAAGACGGGACGACGAGGTGGCAGTGGTGGAACGCCAGTGGCACGCAACCGGAACGAGAAAAGCAAGGAGGA
>NW_018227983.1:0-4626 GCF_001263595.1 Phalaenopsis equestris
TAAGAATTTAAGTCTTAAAGAGCCTATGTTATATCCTGAGATTCCAGATAAAACACAAAAAGAGAACAAGAAAAACACATGCAAGTGAAGACATGCAACATGATTTAAAAGAAAAAATAAAACAAGTCAAATCAAGATTTGTTGGATCGGCAACATATCCCAGAAAAGAAAAAGGCGGTCGTGATCCCCATATACATATCCTATCCTAGTCTTAATTCTATACTTCAATATAAAATGCAGAATTAAGATACAAGACACGAACATCTGCTCCTAGTCCCTTCTACGTGGTATCTCGGAACCCATGTCTGTATCTTATTTCTGTTATAGGACTCTCCTAGACTCTAAAAATACATAAAGAAAAGAAAAAGACTCAGTTCTGCATAAAAAACAAATGTCAGTGGGAAAACTCACATGCAAATAACGTATCATGAGTCATGCCTTAAAAGTGGGGAGCTAAAGCCCCTGCAAGCAAAATGGTAAGAAATCATTACGTGCTCTCCCCATAACGGTACCTGTGTGTGTATATAAAAATAAGCATGGTTCCCTGCAGAAGAACGCCCTAACACACTACCATACATATGCAGCATGCAGTCACACCAGAAACATAATGCAAATGAAAAATATTTGGTTAGGGCAACCAATCCGGCAGAGAACAATAAGCAGACATCAAAAAGACTACCTAGCACCCTAAATCCTAGCCTATCACACGATCTAACGAAAAGTGTATCAGGATAGTATCTAAGTGGGGTAAGTTTGGGTATGGTATGACTTTGACGGGGTCACTTTACTGTCCCCATCCTAAGGATTCAAAGAATCTAAAGCGTGTCACGAAAGGGGATGACACCAATTAGATCCATTGGATTCTTAGTATAATCATATTAGTGTCAGTCCCGATGACTTAACTCACATTGCTCATCGAGATTGACCCGACAAACAATGATCGTTAAGACATCGCGACTAACACGGAAGTCACTCTCCTAACGACACAGAAGTCACTCTCCTAATGGGTTTGACTAGCTATCCATCCGAACATGCAAATACAGATGATTAATCAAAACACACAAGTGATGAGTATGCCATGGGCAGAGACTCAAATGAAGATAATCTTACCGTAGTGGCAGCAACCCAAAGAAGATGATCATGGTATAGTGGCAGTGCCCCAGGAGGTATGCCGATAGGGCAGTGACCTGACAGAATGGGCATGCCATGGCGGCAGAGGCCCGAAAAAGATGGACATGTCGTGATGACAGCGACCCTAGGAAGATGAGCATGCCGCGATGACAGCGGTCTCAGGTACGCCGATAGGGCAATAACCTATAAAGAGTAGGCATGTTGTGACAACAGGGGCTCTAGAAAGATAGGCATGCTATAGTGACAGTGACCCCAGGAAATGTGCAAGTCAGACATATGATCGTAATCATGCAGACATACACATGCAAGATGGGATGCAATAATGTATTCATGCATATGCGCTATAATATGCAAAAATGCAAACACACATGCAAGACAATATGGTAGTGCACACAGTAATTAAATTAAGTCAATCCTCACATTTATTGAGAGTTTGATTTCGGAAGCAGTGGGCGAAGGCATGAAAATTGATAGGCAACCAATTATTCTTGTCTTAGATTCTGATGTGCAGGTAATCTCTTTCATTTGATAATGAATAAAGTTTTCGGTTTGGTATTGAACCACCTAATTAACACTTCTATTTGGAGAAGATTGTCAAATTAATCCTCTGATTCTTTGCATGAGGTTATTTTAGCCCCAAAGTTAATAAAAAGAATATTTACATATATACCACTTAATTCTTATGTATTTACATATCAACACCTAAACTCCATTTTTTACGTACATGCCACCTTTCCTATGTATGAAATTGTTTCACTTTTTAATTGTTAAAATGATTGTATTTTTGATGTGATATAAGAGATTTGGGTGGTATCTATGTAAAAAAAAAAGTTTAATTGATAGATGTGTAAATTCATAGGATTTAGGTAATATGCATGTAAATTCTTCCCAATAAAAATGTCTATTTAGTCCTAAAAACCTTTTAATATTAGTTGAAATAATCCTTGTTTTAGCCTTTGATAAAAAAATCTCAGGATTAACTTAGCATTTGTTTAAACTCTGGGCCTAATATGACCCAATGTAAATGGTCCGGGGACTATTTTGCCACTTTACTCCTGTTCCTTTTAGATTTGCACAGGTGATACGCCGGATGACTTTCTCGTGTTTATCCTAACCTTGTCCACTACTTGAACAACCTTCATTTTAGATTTCAAGGAAAATTTTCTTTAGAATAAAGTAGTTTTTGCTCTGAAGAGCTATCCTAAGCCATGCTTGCATGACTGCAGATGATCTGATGGGAGAACATGCCAATATTGAAAAAGCAGGAGGTTTATCGCATGCTTTCCTTAGGCAGCATTTTGCTAAAACTGAATTGTCATGCCCGTGAAAAGAAGAACACATTTGAATTTAATCTTTCATACATAGACCCCTTTCATGCATATTATTTGCTTAATCCTAGTGGCGATCTCAGTCATACAAAACAACAATTTGATGAATGGTTTCAAAATCATAAGTGGGAGTTAATACTCTCTTCAAATACATTTAAAACAATTTCTTTTTTTCCAGGGCATTAACTTACATACCACCTAATTCCTATGTATTTGCATATCTACCACAACTTTTTATACTTATATTGCCTAAATCTTTCGTATCACATAAAAAATATCATTGCTCTTTAACTCTTAAAAAGTGAATACATTTTGATACATGCTTAAGGTGAAATATATGTAAATGTTAAAGTTTAGGTATTAGTGATATGCGGATACATAAGAATTAAATGGTATATATGTAAATATTTTTTGTATTTAGGTTAAAATTATATATTTTTTTTTCCTATTTGGTGCTCTAGTAGCTTTTTGTTGTTGCACAGGGCAAAACAGGAAATGCTCCAACAAGTGAGGAACTATTACTAGCTTTACAAAATCATGACCTATACTTGTATTTTGGTCATGGAAGTGGTAAGTTTGTCTTAATTTAATTATTACTTCATAATTGTGTCGCCGTCATTTAATAGTTTCAAAGCACCTAATTCCTATGCATTACATATTTAACACCTAATTTATACTACATAAAAATTACAGTTATTTTAGCTTTTAAAATATAAAATACACCTTTTCTTAAATGGATAAGGTGGCATGTATGTAAAAATCAAAGTTTAGGTGTTAGACATGCAAACACATAGGAATTGAGTGTTATGTATGTAAATCTTTTTTTTTTTCTTCACAACATTTACCTACATAGCACCAAATTCCTATTTATTTACACATTTAACACCTTACTTCACTTTTTGACCTTTCTACTAATCAGCTCTCTTCAATATCTCATAAAAATATCATAATTTTAACTTTTAAAAAGTAAAGTATACTTCTTCAATCACAAATAAGGTGACATGCATGTGAAAAAATAGTTGTTAGATATGGAACCACATAGGGAATTGAGTGGTATGTATGTAAATCTTTCCTTCTCTATTAATGCCAAAGGAATGCAATATATACATGCGGATTCCTTTGGAAAACTCAGTAGCTGTGCTGCTACTTTGCTCATGGGTTGTAGTAGTGGATCTCTTAGACAGAGAGGTTGCTATGTGCCTCAAGGTGCTCCACTTCACTACTTACTTGCAGGCTCACCTGCCATTATTGCAAATTTATGGGAGGTATCTGATAAAGATATCGACCATTTCGCGAAGGCTATACTCAACTCATGGATGACTCCACCCTTCTTAACTGCAACAAATGTATTGGCTTGGCAGAAACTTCTAATGTCGGAAAATCAAAGTTCTTATCTAGAAGAAAATTTTCGAAATCTGCATAGATTGTTGAGGAGAATTGCAGGTTTTGTGAAGCCAAATTGAGAGTTGCTTCATTTATTAGTGAGGGGAGGGGAGCTTGTAAACTTCCTACTATCATAGGGGCATCAGTTGTTTGTTATGGTGTGTCTACAATTTTAAATAGAAAACAATGAATTTATAAGAAATTGTTGCATAATTGCTTTTTTCTTTTTTCTTTTTTCTTTTTTGTCTGCAGGTTTCAGTGAAATTGTTTGTGATTTTACGTATCAGGGCTCCAAAATAGTATGGATGACACGGTTACGATTTCATCTCACCCTTCCTCTCTCCTGCCTGAAACCCTCACCTAAAACCATCTTCTACGACACATACATTCCCTCCACCAAGCTCGTTGGAAAAACTAATGTATCTGTTCCAACCTCGATCCCTCTGAGCCTAGCCATACCAAGGTGAAACAATTCCTCTTAAATCTCCTTGCCTCTCACAAAGCTGAAAACATCCTTGCCTTCTGCGCCTCCTTCATCGCCCCTCTCGTCACCAAACTTGAGTCCCAAATCACTTTCGATGGCCACTCGAACTTCAATAAGCTCAAAAACCACTTTGCCCTGGAATCCCATTATTCGCCTCCTTCTCTTATCCTACCTTACGACACAGTCTCCATTAAAGCTAGCTGGGAAGGCAGAGATTTCCAAAAATGTCATTATTCACCGTTTTCTTCGACCCTTTGCAACAACGAAGAACAAAGGGACAGAAGCATCACAAAGTCCCTC
>NW_018227984.1:0-225 GCF_001263595.1 Phalaenopsis equestris
CAAATCCAACTCAAATGTCCACCACTTTGATCTCAGTTGACCCCAATTCATTCACTTTTGATGTGACCAAACTAAACCGAATCCAAGCTCAATTGGTCCATGATTTGAGCCCAATTTTGATTTGGGTCAAAACCCCAATTTTGACCATATGACTTAATCTCACCAAATTGAACCCATAGCCTAGTCAATAGGCCCCAATTGATGTTGAAAAATCTTGATAACATT
>NW_018227985.1:0-419 GCF_001263595.1 Phalaenopsis equestris
CCCTCTCTCTCACTCTTACACTCTATTTCTTCTCACTCTCTCCCCTCTCCCTCCCACTATCCCTTTCTCACCCTCTCTCATTCTCTCTCACTCACTCTCTTGATCTTTCTCTCTCTATATTTTCTCTTCTCCTTTCATATCTCTCTATTTATTTCACACTCTACTGAGATCACTTTTTCCTTACTCTCTCCATTCTCTCACTCCTTTGTCTTTTTTCCTCTCTCTTCCTCTCACCCTTCCTCAATCTCACACTCCCACTCCATCCCTCCCTCTCTCTCCCATTTTTTCCCCCTTTCTCTCGCTCTTCTTTCTCTCTCACGCTCTTCTTTTTTCTCACTCTATCCTCTACTCTATATCTTCTCTCGCTCCGCTTTATCTCTTTCATACTCTCTTCTCTTTCACTCTCTTTTTTTCTTAAT
>NW_018227986.1:0-209 GCF_001263595.1 Phalaenopsis equestris
TTAGTTTAGCGAGTCAATTTCGAGCCGAACACGAAAACGAAAATTTAAATCAAGTCGAACACGAACACGCTTTTCACGAGTCGATTTCGAACACGAGCCGATTTCGAACACGAGCTATTTCGAACGAGCCAAACACGAGCCAAGCTCAAGCTTAGCTCATTTACAGCCCTACTAAAGGGTGGAGAAAGCCTCCGTCTCTATAGAACAAC
>NW_018227987.1:0-2430 GCF_001263595.1 Phalaenopsis equestris
TTCTAAAATGTGCGGTGAGTATGGAGATGCCACCAATAAGAAGGGAAGTGATATCAATGAAGAAAAATACATCTTAGAGACACTTCTAATAGGCAAGTAGAGAAGTTCACACCGTTAGGAATTGATTAAGATCCTTTCTCCATATGGACAACACAGAAGCTGATCAGATGCAAGGAGAGATAGATTCAAGATACTGAAAACCATCCAATATGCCCTATATAAGTGACATGTCTATGAAAATTCAGGGAGTCTAATCATTGCATTAAATTCTGACTATTAAGATTCACTTATTGCATTTAAAATGTTTTTGTCATTTTCGCAGTTGTCACTATCATGGAGCAAGAAAATCGAGGAACTTAATATGTACGCCCAAAAATAGTCTGATGAAACCTATCTATCAAGGCTAAAAGAGATAAAATGAGGATCCTTACTCTGTTGAAAAGTTACAAGTCTTCATAAGCTGACTAGCTGAGGACCACCATTGGAATAAAGGGTTGGTGATCGATCGAAGGGCTCTCAATTGACTTAAGGCCACTTTGACAACCAAAGGGCCACCTAGACCAACATGACATTGATATCTACGTCACCGACTGAACAAAGGTCTAGCGCCCCCAAGAATCTAACAAGTCTAGACACAAAGCTCCCTTAATATATCCCTTAAATATTGATCCCAAATTTCTATATAGATGTTTATGGCGATATATGCGATTATATTTATTGCGATATATGCGATTATATGCTTAATTTCCTTAATATTGCTCTTACTTTGCAACAAAGCCAAAAACTTGATCCCAAACAAAAGCTAGGTAAATTCTTTACTTTGAAACAAATAAGAATAAAATTATAATATTTAAATATGGTATACTATGCAAGTATACATATCATTATTAAGTAATATATGATTTTTTGATTAAACCCCAAATATCAAACCAGGATATATAGCAATATGCAAATTACAAAACAGTAGAAATTAGATAACAAAATTTTACTCAGCAAAATATTCCTACTTAAACTCTAGATGCAAAAATAGGAATGAAAGTTCGATTCTTTTTGTAAATTTTCTAGATGCAAAAATAGGAATGAAAGTTTGATTCTTTTGTAAATTTTTTATAATTAAAAATAAAGTAAGCAACTAATTAACTTAACTAAATATTTTCAATATGAAGGCAATTTAAATAAAATATCATTTTTCTTATCATGAATCAGTAACAAGTATAAAAATTATATTGTGGAAGTATTTTAATTATCTTGTGCCAAATAGGAGCAATAATATTTTTTACCCTTAATGGAGATGCTATAAAGAACATTGGCAAATGTATAGTTTGAATAGCCTTGAAGACCGGTTAGGTAGGGAATATACTACTCCCACTTTAGAGTTCCCTCTTCTCCATTCACCTGGGGGTTAACATCTCGTATCAAAACCTAAAACTATAAATCAAATTAGGGGCTTTAGCCTGTCACTCTAAAGCCCTTTAATTTTACACCCTTCAAAGTTTATTTCCCTATTTATTTGCACTCAATCCCATGAACTACATTCTCATCCATGAAATCAAATGTGGTTCCTACCATTTGTTGACTGAGACAATACTATCTCGGATCTTATATGTTCTCACAACAGGTATTAACACCTTAATTAGTCAAATTAAGAATTAAATGAAGTATAAGATTTAAAATTATCACAACTTATTCCAACATTAAAGTCTAATACTTCACACAACTTCCTTTCAATACTTAATCACTTATCATTTTAAGGAAAAAGATAAAGAAAACTACTCAAAATCCATGAAGAAAACACAACTACACTTGAGTTTAAAAGTAGAAATCATGCACACAAATAAGAAATCTAAATTAAAACCAAATGTAGTCATGAAGATAAAAACTTATCTTACATCATCTCCATTCAATGTCTTGAAGTTCCTTTGAATTCTCTTATTTCACTCACAATACAAACTAAAACTCAAAATAAAATAAAAGGTGGCAAAATAAAACTCAAAATAAAATAAAAGGTGGCCGACGGCGGCATCGGCAGAGGTTACTTTGATGATCCAAGTCTTCTTTAATAAAAATCCAAGAGGTGCCTTGGTGTATCTTCAAAATGTGTCCCCGTTCAATGAATCTTCTAGAAGTTACCTCCTTTCAAAAGCCAAGTGAATGAATTTTTGTATCCATGAACTATTTCCAACGTTTTTACCAGGGGTTGCTTCAAGCACCTCTTCAAAAAGTCATCTAAATTTAATGAATCATCAAATAACTACTTCTGGTGCTTAAGTACGGGGTACCCTCAGTTCATTTTTTGCACCTTCTTCATTTTTGCTCCAAATTTGATTGTTTTCACTCCTTTTAGCATTATTCACCTTTTTTCTTGTACCTGAAAGAAAACACACACATAGTTTTAATTAAAGCATAATATCTTAAAAATATGTATAAAAA
>NW_018227988.1:0-747 GCF_001263595.1 Phalaenopsis equestris
CATTTTACTTATAATTAAAAATTTTAAAAATTATGTACTGGCGCCTAAGCTCCACATCTCGCGCTTAAGCGCGAGCCAACCCATGAGGCAGGCGCCATGAGGTAGGCGCCTAAGCGCCACTTACCTGTACTTAAGCGTTGGTTTACAAAAATTGGTTCGCGAATGGTTAAAAGTAAATTTTTGGTCTGAAAATGCCATTTTTAACGCCTCCTATGGTCTTCCCTAACTCGAGTTCATGATTTTGAGGGCTAGGGAAAGTGAAATTTGGAGATTTCTTGGTGGAATCAAGTGAGATTTGCTAGATCCAAGTTCCTTGAGGTAAGAGCTTTACTTCTATGCAAAAATTTTGGATTTTCACCATATATTTTAAGCACATTTGGAAGATATTGAAAACTTACTATTCATGGTGAAAAGTGAAGAAAAATCTGTGAAAATTGCTTGAGAAGTTTTGTTTATGCTTTTGGAAGTTTATTTTAGTGATTTAAAATTGATTTTTAAAGTTCTTTTTTGGAATTTATCAAATTTGTAGAATGGCACCAAGAATGAAAAGGAGCAAAGGAAAGAGCCCATTTGATTCGAGCAAATTTGTCAGTTCAAAAGCTCAAGATCGATATAGTGATGTTCTTCAGTCATGAAAATTTATTAAGGAGCGATGTTTTAACAGTCCCAGGTGGAGAAGTGGAAGACCTGATAGTTCGCCGACAGTTGGAACAGTTCTATTGTTTCTCTGCTATCGCTGTAATTTAT
>NW_018227989.1:0-397 GCF_001263595.1 Phalaenopsis equestris
ATTCCTAACTTGACTAAGGTAAACTCTAATCCCTTGAAATTTTTATTGCAGGTAGAATTAGACCAGATAAGCCTTTGAACTAAATGTCATGATTTTTTGAATTTTATTTGAATTTTAAGAATTATTTTAATTTTTGGGGTATTTATTAAATATAAAATACTTTAAATGGGGAAAATTAACTTTCATATTTTTGAAAAGTCCTCCTAAGGTCAAAGAACTCAAAGGAGGAAATTTTATATTATTTTAAATTTTATTTGATTTATTGGAATTATTTTTAGTGAAAACTCATTTTTAGCCTTTAAAAAATTATTTTTTAGCTCTGAAATTCAGTTTCTTTATTTAAAAAACCAGAAAAAATCTCCTAATTGTTTCTAAGTGCTTAGGAAACAATTTAGAA
>NW_018227990.1:0-307 GCF_001263595.1 Phalaenopsis equestris
ACGTGAACAATCAAGAAATAGAAAATGAACATCAATCTAGACTTCTACTAGATTATGTAAATCCTACAGCAGATGAAATTCACTTATATATATCCAAAATCCTGATGTAGCTGCTAATTCCATTGAGCTTAAACCTGCTATTATCCAAATGGTACAAAATAATCAATTCGGAGGTACATTAAATGAAGATTCTAATTTACAGCTCACTAGTTATTTAAACTTTGTGCTACCTTTAAATATGATAGAGTTTCAAACGATGTTGTTAGAATTATATTTTTTCCTTTTTCACTTAGGGATAAGGCTAAGA
>NW_018227991.1:0-6486 GCF_001263595.1 Phalaenopsis equestris
GTTTGAAATAAGCTTGTGTTTGAAATTGTTCGTGAGGTCATTGCGTTTCTTAACAAACGAGCCGAACACGATAGAGCCAATTTGATATCCCTAATATTAATATATATAAATAATATATTATATTAATTATACAACTTATATAAATATATAATATCAACATTAATATATTAATAATATAATATATTATTATTATATTATTATTATTAATAATTTATTATATATTATAATTAATAAAATTTAATTTTTTAAAATATCTTAAATTAAATATATATAACTATTTTAAATTATTTTAAATTTCGAACAATAACGATTCGAACACGAACGAACGCATCCCTGTTTGTGTTTGGTTTGTTTAACTAACCAAACGAAAAAAATTGTTCACGTTCGTCTCGTTTACTTATCGAATGAATTGAACACGAACTCATTGACGAACCGAACACGAACTGTTCGCGAATAACGAGTTTTTTTTTACAGCACTACCTGCCACTAAATATTTATTAAATTCTGCGGCCCCTTGATTTAATCACTAATATTAATTACATAAATTGTCCCACTTAATTGTATATATAAGAACGAAAAAGATATTTAGAGAATAATACGTAGCGGTCAATTCTATTAATTATATTTAATTTAAAATTAGCTTTCAATTTATGCTGACATTTCCATTCGTCATGATCGCTGGATTTAGCAAATGGGGTTGTTGAAATAATAAATAATATTTAACTAATGTATATGATGTAAACTTTTTGAAACTCGATCGCTAGTCGATGGTATAGGGCTCTTGTTGACAGAGCGACACTAGACTATCGATCAGAGGATGAATCATCGTAATCTAATGGTTTGCTCGTTTCTCAACGAGGAGAGCTTGAGAGATGATACTATAAGACTCTTTGTTGCGTTATTAATTCTTGATATTAGATGAGGAGTCTCGGGGAGTTTGTGAAATGGTTGGTGATGTTGTGGAACTGGATCTTTTTTTGTATTGGATCTATTGGAAGGTAGGCTATTGTATTTGTTCGACTTTCTTGTAGTAGTTGGCTCATATACATATTTGTCTTGTTTCAGTCTGATTGGTTCGAGCCTGGATCACTTGGTCGCCTTTTTGTTCTCGTTGTGGCTCGATCAATTTTGGATTTGGGTCAGACTGCTGCATCCTATCGGCTTTCGAATTGGCTCAGATGACTGCATTTGGTCGGATATGCGGACCTCATGATCTTCAGTCAACGGGCCCTCCTTCATCATATTATTCTATTCTGAACCGTTAGATCTTCTCAAGCTCAACATTTGAACATTTTTTATGTACAATAGTTATTGTTAAATCTCTTACTCCCACATGCTTTAATGATCTATTACTTATGTGAGAGCTCCTCAAATAGAAACATTTTGAATGTCATCATAAATTACATGAACCACTCAATTTTAATCAAACCTTAATATTTTATTAAGCACTAAAATTTTTTTTTTCTTTTTAATTTAACATTTAGCTATCACATCATAAATGTTATCATTTTTAAATTAAATTATAATTTATTATTTTAAATATATAAATATTGTATCTTATATGTCAATGATTTAAGCGATAAATTAAATTTAATTATGCTAAATACAAATTAATATGTTAGTCTTCCATATTTCATTTCTTTATCGAATATCTAATTTTATATGAAATGGGATCATAACATTACTAGAATATATATTTTTGACATTAATTTAATTAAAATATATGCTATAATCTGAATTTTTTTTTTAATATGAATGTAAAATAAAATTAAAGAAGGCGTTTAGCAGATCCAGGAGGAGAGTAGTAATCGTCAAAAGGGTTCTGAAACAGGGGAGAGAAAGGTGGGTGTAACGAGGTGGCAGCTGCTACGGCGGCGGCAGAGGTTTTCCTGCGGTGGATCTCGCATAAGAGATGTTTCTCCCCCTTGCGAAAGAACTCGTTGGCGAACTCCCATCTCTCCGGCACCACTTTTCTGAATCCCTATAGTAGAAGCACCATTACACATATGAAGTCGGGTCGGAGAAAATGAAACAGAGAATGAGCAGGGGAAAGCTGAAAGTTAAAAGTTAAATATACGGACGTAGGTGTTGAGCTGGCGGACGAAGGAGGAGAAGTTGTTGTGTTTGAAGTAGTTGGGGAGGAGGTCGCGCGCAAACTCGGGAGGACGCCAGACGACGAAGGTGGAGACGCGGTCGTCGCCCCACGAGACGATGTGGTTGGTGGATGGGTCGTCGACAAGCTGGTACGTCTTGGTTAGAAATGGAGCAGGCATCCCCTGCCCCGTCTCTCCGCAGCCGCCGGCCTCCCAGTTTCTATCCAGCATTTCACCACCTGGATGGATAGGAGGGGGAGGAAAGTAGGCTGCTTGGCTTTCTTTTTTTATGGGAAGAATGGGGGAGGCGAAGAGAATATGTTTCTGTCTGTCGACTTGGGAGACGGAAGAGAGCGAGAAGGTGGTTTCAAGTTTCGATGCAAACCCGTGACTCTGTATTTCTCTTCTCTTCTCTGCTATTTCTTGAGGTGCGCCACGGGCTTCGAAGCTTTTAGCCGATATATGGACTCGTTGGTTTTGGTTGCTTCTTGGTTTATTATATGATGCTGTCTCTCTCCCTCTCTCTCTCTCTCTCTCTATCTCTATCTCCAACATCAGCCAAGTCATGTGTCGGACGGTGGGAATCTGACTATTCGTGTGAAATTTTTTTTGATGCGTTTTTCTAGGGTTGTTTTACAATGTCAATTTTTTTTAATGATGGGGTGAATTATAAAGTATTTTGTTTAAATTTGCAAAGATAAGAACATATAAAGTTTTGATTTGGCTTGTAAAGTTGAAATTTAATTCAATTTTATCGTTGAGGAACTACTAGTATATATACATTATAAAGTCATTATTATGATTTCTTCTTTCACTATCATCTGAGGTTTTAATTGGAAACTTTATATGCCCACAATTATGAATATTTCATATAGGATGACAATATGGTTCCTTCATCTAAGAGAGGTAAAAAAAAAGAATAAGTTGAATAATGTTTAGTTAGCTTGTAGAGCATGACAACCTAAATTTAAACTTAGTAATGATTTCTTATTATGTTTTAAGGGGAGGTGTGGATGGTGAAACCTTGTTACTGATATAACTCTTTAGCTGAATGTCTTGAACGTATATGGAAGTGTTTAGCCGACTAATTCTTATAACATATAGATAGACGGTTGGTAGTCAACCATGTTGCCAGATACTTCTACTAGTGACGAGTAACATTAGGTGAGGTGTGCAAGATAAAAACTTGTTATCTCTATGTCAATAGGAAAGATTGAATATTCAAAGGATAATGTAAAAATAATGTTAAAGAAGTGACTAACTTTAAATTATTATATCATAAGACAAAGCAAAAGAATTTAATGGAATATATACATAAGATTTATAATGATTCATTCACAAGACCCAAGTTCTTTGTGGCAAGCAATTGAGGATAAGTTTATTATCACACAAGATATGTTCATTATCACACAAGATTGGAGTATAAATCATGTATTAAATAAATATGAAATACTCTCTGATAAATATAGTATAAATATGAGCAATAAAGACGCTTATTAGCCCGGAGGTAAAAAGACTTAGAAGCTTTAACTCATAGAGTATTTTAGAGCCATGCAACCATATCGTGGTATCTATAAGGGAAGCTGCGTCAAGGTGTCGAGGGTTGTCTTTGGACATGAAATGGATCTTCACCAGTCATCAATTTGGGGCATTGGGATAGTAATCTATCAAAATCTGGTACCTGCAACAATTGGGTCAAAATGACCTGTTGCACAACATTTATCCCAACGAGGCAATGACACAACTTTTGATTCTAAGAAGGTAAATGGTTGGCATGTAAATTAAGATGGTAAGCACTACAACGATTTGGCATGGGTAATCACCTATGCATATTTTTTCTTATAATTATTTATTTCTCTGTGCTAGCGTTTTTCATTTTCGATCACATAGCTGAACATGACCAGAAAATATATCATTCGATCAATATGAAACTAGTAGACACAGTGAAGTCCTCCATGTCAATTTTTCATTCACCATTTTCTCGATAGAGACTTGTTCTTAGCTCCTTCAACACTTCATTGAAAAAATCAACATGCTGACAAAATAGTGTTTCCTTCTGTTATATAGAGGCAAACTTAAGGCTGGAATCCAGCAATGTTTTTAGCCAAACTGGGCTTGAATCTAAGGTGATTTTATTCAAACAAGCTGGGCTCATTTTTGTACTTGTGGGTTAAAGTATTATTTAAGAACATAAATTTTTTTATTTATTTTGGTTAAAATGAAATCATTTTTTATGAGTTTTTTAAATTCATTCTACAGAATTTAAAATAAATGTTAATTTTTTTAAAAAAATTTATTTGAGTCATTTATATAAGTACCAGTCAATTCTTATGCATGTAAATATTTAACACAAACTTTGTACTTTACATTTATACCACCCAAACATTTCATGCACATCAATAATATCACCATTGTAACTTTTAAAAAATGAAATACATATAGATATTTGATATGTAAATACATAGGAATTGAATGGTATGTTTATAAAGCTTTGCTTTTTTTTTTTTTTAATTTGGTTTTTAAGCCCCGCTTTAAAAAAAAAATGGATACAACCCAGAGTATGTTTGGCGAAACAAAAGTGCACCTGAGCGGCTTTGGGGAAAACTAGCAAGAGTTTATTTATAGGTACGAATTTGAGGCTAGGCGCAACATATTGATTTAAATAAAAAATGCAATGGTTACATTTGAAAATTATCACAACATTTGGGTATTCCACATGAGCGAACTCAAAAGGATCAAGGAGAATGATAAGTAAACTCACCAAAGCTCCATAAGATGCACTCAACCCCATTAGTATTCGCTTGGCTCATTTGGCCCGCTATCTTCCCCTAGGTTCTTGCTTATGGAGTAGACGACCTCCACTTCATGCTACGGTAGGTGGTACGGGTCACCGCCTACACAACACACCCACCATTTATGGGTCACTGCCTCTTTGGCACAAACACTCATTTGAGTCACTGCCTCTGCGACATCCCACCATTTCGTGTCACTGCTTCCACGACACACCCATCCTTTAGGTCTTTGCTTCCACGACTTGCCCACCTTTTTGGGTCACTGGCTCTATAGCACACACACATTTCTGAGTCACTGCCTCTATGAT
This sequence comes from Phalaenopsis equestris, assembly GCF_001263595.1. Taxonomy (NCBI): domain Eukaryota; kingdom Viridiplantae; phylum Streptophyta; class Magnoliopsida; order Asparagales; family Orchidaceae; genus Phalaenopsis; species Phalaenopsis equestris. The sequence continues at coordinate 5,194 of NW_018227991.1, forward strand.
GCTCTTGAGCACTCTAGTGTATGATTGTTCACATGTGCATTTGCATGTGTGCATGAGTAAAGAGTTAGGCTCGATAGGTGAGTGACCCCGTGTTTATCGCAATGCCTTGACGAGCATTGATTGTCGGGTCAACCCCGACTAGCAATGCGAGTTAAAGCATCAGAATTGACACGAGTATGACTATTATAAATATCCAATGGATCTAACTCGTGTCACATTAATTGTTGTGAGTTCATATTTAATGAACCTTATTTTAAAACTATAAAATATATATTTTGGTGTGCTTGTTCGCGTTTGTTTGATACGCATGGTAGTACATTAGGACAGTTTTCTGTAGAGGGTCATGTCTTATATATGTTCACACACATATACAATAAAAAGGGGAAGCAACGTGATGATAATTACTAACCCTTTTCTGTAGAGGCTGCTTAGATCCCCCATCAGGCATGGCCTAGACATGTTGCATGCTTGTTTGAATTTCCTAGTGATATTATTTTCATGCAGGTTTAGTTTTTTTTTTTTATCTTTCTCGATGTACCTTTTAGAGTCCTATGAAGATTTTTGCATTAGAATAATATATGGGCACGGGTTTCGAGGTGCAAGGCGTACAAAAGCACGTGACGGAGACCACAAGCAGCTGACTCATGTCGCATACCTTAATTCTAAATCTCATTTATGTGTAGAATTAGTACCAAGCATGTAGTTATGCAATGTGTGGCCACCTTTTTTCTGTTTCTGGGATATGTTGCTGACATAGTGGCACCCGACCTTTTATTACTACTAAAAATTTGCATGTTTGGATTGTTTTCCCTATTTATTTCTGGTTAATCTGAGACGCTACAAAAATTATAATCTAAGCTCATTAAGGACCTTTAAATTATAAATTTTGTACTAAAAAATACCTATCATAAGATATTGAGGTAATTTAAACTTTAGTTTTAAAATTTTCAGGATTTTTCAAAACCTGCTTTTATTATTATGCATGGTCTTCGGGTCGGATTTTAAATGTGTTGCATAGCATGAATCTCAACCAATTCATAATTAATCGGGTCTCCAAAATATCTAAGAACCGCTAGATATCTACATCATTCTATATGTTCCGAGGAGAAGTCCCCGTGCTTCTCCAACCCGACCATCCTAGCACAAATTTCTATTTAGGTGGTTCTCTAGTGCGCTGAGAGTGTTAGCGACTTCCCCAACTCAGACGGGAAGTAAGTCCTATTGTGAGTGTTTCTAGCTTTGTAGTTGAACCTCCTAATCTCTTCCTTTCTAGCGGCAACATTGTCACCCCAA
>NW_018227992.1:0-1553 GCF_001263595.1 Phalaenopsis equestris
AGGGATTCCCTTCCTAAAATGACTAAACCAAGTGAGATTTGCCATCAGCCATCAAACCCCCAAGCTAATCACAATTAAGGCTTCCCTTAGATCCCCTGAACCACCTAGCCACCATCCCTGGCCTGACCGACCAGCCTAGTCACCGGAAAACACCAAAATTGAGAGCCACCCCAAGCTTTAAACCTAAATTTTAATTCCTTGAGTTGGCTCATCCCAATTGGTCACTTGCATCTTTCTCCTCTCCACCTAAGCAACTCTTGGCACCCAATAGCCAGCTTTGGTGACCACCATTGCTCTGCCTATTTAAACCTCACCTCTCACAACCAACTAGAGAGATCACCAATTTCTTTAGGGAAACTCTGGCAAATTTCTTCCAGAGCTCCTCCAAGATCTTCTAAGCTCATTCCAACCATCTACTAGCCATCTTCCCCACTGTTTGAGCTCAATTTCAGAGTTCAATGATACACTAAAAATATATGCATTTTTAGACCTATATTTTATACTCATTTTTTTGGTGATATTGTACTTTAATGGAAGGTATTTTCTATGTTTTATTGCAGGTTGTCGATTTTGAAACTTGGAGCAAAAAGGAAGCAAACATGATTGAATTTGGAGCAAAAATAGAGAAGTTCAAAATTTGTTCAGTGCCGACGACACCATTTGACAGAAACTTGGGATTTAATTACGGGCTTCTGGTGTCGACGGCGTCAATGTCGGTGGAAGTCTTGTTTCTAGAAGATTTGACAAATTTGGATGCTTTTTGAAGAGCTTTTGGATGCACCTATTGGAGAACCAACCTAGGCTTTATTTAGGGCCAAAATTTGATCAACCCCCCTCGCATCATTTCAACTTCTTCCACTCATTTTCAATTTTCCTCTTCACACACCTACATTCTACGCCATTCTACACCATTAGTTAGTTATTGTTTTTATAGATTTGAGTTTTGGTGGTGATTTTAAGTTTGAATTCTTCTCTAAGATGTGTTGGAGAGGAAGAGAAGTGAGAGATTTCTTCTTCCTACATTTCCTAAGAGAGGCTATCAGGGATTTGCTTTGAGAAAGAATTTCATATAAGTATTGTTTGTTTATTATTATTGTATTAACTTTCTTTTATATATGAAATTTGTGTATTGTTGTATCTTTCTCATGAAGTCTGAGTAGATTTCTTTATCTTTCTCCCTACATTGAGATATAGTGAAATGAAGAGATAATGTGGATGTATAATTGTTAAAATTTAAAATAAATTGTCATGATTTTTCAACTCTGCTCTTAATTTACTTTTCGATCTAGCCAATTGAATTATTAAAATATATTGTGAAGCATATAATCCAAGAAATCGAGTATGAGTTCTACAACATAGTGAGAATCACATTTAAGTCCATGAAGGAGTATTTCTTTCATAAAATTAAGTGTAAATAAATAGGGAAATATATTTTTTTGAGTGTAAAATTGGAGATTTCTAGGGTGATAGACTAAAAATCCACAATTCGATGTTAGTGTTTAAAAACTAAAGCGAGAGTTAACCTTCAGGGGAAGGGAAGTGGGAGCTCTCGA
>NW_018227992.1:1563-6380 GCF_001263595.1 Phalaenopsis equestris
CCTAAGATTAACCAAAGATTTTCTATAACACTGAATGGGGTTAGAGAATTAAAATTGCTCCTATTTGGCACAATACATATTTAAACCATTTATCTCATCTCATTTCACCAAAAACTCATTATAATAGGAAAGATGCATTTTCATATTAGAAAATTTCATCACATAAACATAGTTTAATAATGATCAATTTTAAACCCTGCTTTTAAATTCTGCTAGTAGTAAACAATTTAGCTTTTATAGTATCTTAAACATTCAAAATTAGTGACAGTAATTTAAATTGATTTCTATGAATTTTGCTAGTTAATTTATAATTTCAAATTTAAACCTTCCTCGTGGGATCGACATTTGAGACTTAAAAATAAAGTCTTATATTACTTGATAACAATGTGTATACTTGCGTAGAATCCCAACATTAAGTGCTTAACATTATTATTCATAAAATATCACATCACTCAAGACTAGGGCATTTTCTGGCCATTTCTCAAAACTCTAAAAAACTCCAAATTGATTGTTTCAAAAGCTTCCCCAGACCAAACTAAGAAGATTTCCACTGAAAGCCCCCTATGTTGAGCACCCTAACCTAGTCCTAAACCAAGACCTCCCCACCTATTGGAGGAAGTCTGGCTCAGAGCATTCACTAGAGGAAACCAACACTTCTAGGAGGTTCGCCAGACTCCACTGAAGCTTCTCCAGGCATCTAATTGAGGCCTCCCCTCTCAGACAAAGATATAGACCATTTTCCCCCAAATTGAGCTTGGTTTGGGCTTTTATGAAGAAAAGCTTAATTTCATGGGCATGTAATCGTATATATAGGTTCTTCTAGACCAAATGAAGGTGTAAGAACAAACCCCACTTAATTTGGATGAGTATCAAGTGAGACCTTAAGATTTTAGTGTGAACGGTTCACGGGTTATGACCATTGGGGACGATGACGGAGGATTGTCAGATCACGTGTGCATCAAATGGAGGACCAGGATCTCACCGGACAAAGAGATGGAATGATAAAGCACAGACGTGTGGTAGCTAACTCAGATGACGGCGTCAAATGGCGGAGCGACGCGTGTGAGTTTGGAGCTGCTGAGGTTGAGGTGGCGCTGAATCAGATAAGTAGGAAAATTAGATTTAAATGATTTAAATTAATTCCAGAACTTAGAAAATGTACGACTTGCTTAATGAACAGAGGAGAATAATGTGGAATAAAAAAAAATTATTTGACGTGTCTTTGATTTTTAATTATTTAAATACTCTCTGGACTATTTTAATTCTAAGTAAATAAATAATAATCACCATGACTTGAACTTTTAGGGGTTGATTCCTCATGTTAATAGGAATGTTCTCTCATTTTTCCAAGGTCATAGAGCTTCTCAAGCTTTGAAACTCTAATTTTCAAGTCTAATTGTCTATTTTTGCTTAAAATAATTATATAAATTAACATATTAATAAAAAAAATATTGGACTCATTTTGGTATTAGAGGACCCTAGAAAAAATATAAATTAAGTTTAAATATTTATGTTTTTTTGCTTAAAAAAAATATAAATTAAGTTTAAATATTTATGTAAATTAATATAGTTAATTAAACCCTAAAAACTCACTAAAATTAAAATAAATAAAATAATATTAAAAAATTAACAAAAATCATTTGACACTATAAATAATAATCATTTCAACTCACTGTAAAAATTTGAAATTTATTTGATTTAGTTTGAGCACTAAAGTCTATTTTCTAAGTAAAATGGTATTTTTGCACTAAAATAATTATAATAAATTAATTATAATTAAGAAAATTATGAAAAGTAATCTTTTGAGTTCCTTGTGATCAGGGGCACTTAAGAAAAATAAAAATTATTTTAAAATAAATAGTTCATTTTTTATCTATATTTTGAATTAAAAATAAAAAAAATGATTAAACTTTCAAAAATATGAAAATGCACAAAATTGTTCCTAATTGTTCCCTGATCACTTTAAAATATTTTTCCTGATTGTCCTAATTTAGTTATGCACTTTTAAAATATTTTTGGTGATTGTTCTAATTTAGTTATGTATTTTTAAATTCTAAAAGTGTATTTTTTTCTTAATTTTCCATTAAAATAGTTATAATAAATAAAATAAAAATCATAAAAATGAAAAATTTATTTCTCTAAGTTCTCAAAGTTCTCTAAACTCAGGGAGAATTAATAAAAATATAAAAAGTAATTTTTCAATTAAACATATTTTCTATATAATTAAATCACTAAAATCAATAAATAATTATAATAATTAAAATATAACTTTAAAATCATCAAATTTTGTCCAAGTGGTCTTCTGACCTAGGTGAACGTCCAATAATTTTTCCATGAATAAAAATTTTACTTTAAAAAATTTACTTTTATTGGTTGAAGAAATTAATATTGAAAACCCTATTTTTGAGTTAAAATAATTATATAAATTAAATAAAAATTGAAAAAATTATATTTTCTCCTCTGATATTTTAATTGACTCATGAGTGGGGTACCATAAAAATTTTAAAGTCATTTGAGTTATATGTGATGAGTTATGAAGTGGAGAGCCCTAGAGGCAAAATATTAATTTTGGATTTTGATGTCTTAATTAAAATTTAGGATTAAATAGAGGGTAAATGGGCAATTTAGATCATAATAAATTCTTTTATATATTTTAAATATAATGGGTTAAGAGGTAGCAACCAATTTTTCACCTTTTTCATGTTAAGGGTAAAACTATAATTTCATAAATTATTATGACTTGGAAGTCAATTTAGTTGGATGATACTAAAGTAGTGGGGCTAAGTTAGAAAGATAATAATTCACTCATTTGAAGCCTCTAATTGATGATTAGATGGTAGCATGATCTTTTGATAAGAATATGTCTTACTCAAATTAACATTTTGATAATTACAAATTTACCCATGAAATTGTTAAGGGCTTAGTAGTGAGCTAGACTTAATCCAAGATTGTTTAATGAGGTTTAGAACAGAAAGACATGATTGATTAACACCTCTAAACATTGCAAGCCTAGTTTTAGTGGTGAGTACAAGGTCCTCAATGACTTGAGTTTGCCCTAAGGGTACCCATTCACCCATTCACATAACTTTTAACTAAAACATTAAATGACTGTTAGATTTCCCCACTCTTGAAATAATTAAAATATCAGGTTCACTGAGCATAGGATGTATTGACTCATTGAAATTAAATTTAAAGTTTGGGATGATTAATTGAACAATATAATAGGCTCAAATGAAATCGAAACGTTTCAAAGGGTCCTAAAAGTTGTTAGAAATTGCTCTGCAAACACTTTTATGACATTTTGGATATTTTGAAGGTCAATTGAAACGTTTAAATATCTTGTAACCACCAAGTTTTGGATATTATACCTTGTTCCAGAAAATCATCCATTAAAACTTTTAAGGACCCACCAAGTTATGACCTGGGGTTTGGTATATACACCTTCAACTGGTCCTCTTGTTTCTTATTTTTGCAATTTATTTAAATATCTTGTAAAATTATATATGTTTTAAGTTCTAAAATTTTAGTGGGTGTAGCTTGAAGATGACAGGTACGCATTTATAGTTATTTATTTTCTGTCATTTCATTTACTACAGTTTACTACTGCTTCTACATACCATGCAAGCCTGATTGATAAAATGAAAAATTTTCAAAATTAAAATAATTTTTAAAGTTAAATTAAACCCTTTCAAAGGTAACCATAAATTTTTAAAAAACAACTTCATAACACGTCCTTTTAAATTTACGGGAGTCCCTCAGATGAGGTAACCCACAGTTGCTAACGAGATCTCCCTAGTTTAAATGAGCTTAATAACTCCTTTATGCTAAGTAAATTCAAAAGAAAATAGTGGTACCTGAATGAGGGAACCGTGGGATCTTAACCGGTGTCGCTCTAATCAATTTTAACCCCCCCATAATGATTGAATTGAACTTGTCATTTAAACCTTTGAATCTTTAGATTTTAAGACTACTACTTCGCCGAGGAGCTTAGAGCTAATTACGAGAGCAGCCTTCTGCAATAGCAAGTGGATCTATAACAATAATCTCTTCTTTAGAATTAAACAATAAGCCATTGAATTTTGAGGTTGTTTGCCTAGTGCAACATACATCCTCACTTTATCTTTAGGACTTTTGCATAATCATGTTGTGCAATTTAAGCCCTAAATTATTTTAGGATTCTGAGGTTGTCGTTCATTACGACATAAATCCTCTTATCTTCCAGGCTATTTGTATGATTGTGTCATGTAAATGTAAGTTCTAAATAATAATAATTTGTAGGATGAAATATTCAATAATTACTTTCTCAAAATTGAAGCCAAACCATGTGATAACTTGGGAAGTCATTGAGGTTCTTCTCAAGATCCTTGACAACTCTTAGTCTTCTCCCTTTGGATTCCATAACAATGTCTCAAAATTGAGCCTCTCCAATTTGACACTTCTTGGTCCAATCTTTGAAAAGTCATATCCTTTAGAATTCTTGGAGACAATATTTTCTGATCTAAATCGAGAGTTTTATTAGGTGGTCTCGGTCATTTAAGATGTAATTAATTATAGGGGGTTGCCTCTATAGGGAGCTTTGAGAACCCATACAATATGAACTCTATCTAATCCTCCATACTATATAGGAGAATTTGTTGGTGTATATATGTCGGCACTATTTTTGGTGTGGGGTTTGCCCGTAAGAAGCTGTCGGTCATCGGAATTGAAATCCCGTTGCCCGCTTTGGAAGGACATTTTAAAAAAAATTTAATTTTGAAAAAGATGAAGTCAAACTGACCCCATAATTTTCATAGTTTAAATGAAAGAGCGCTTTACCT
>NW_018227992.1:7889-24568 GCF_001263595.1 Phalaenopsis equestris
ACGCATATAAAAATTAAAACCCCCCCCCCCCCAAATGATTGAATTGAACTTGTCATTTAAACCTTTGAATCTTTAGATTTTAAGACTACTATTTCTCCGAGGAGCTTGGAGCTAATTACGAGAGCAGCCTTCTGCAACAGCAAGTGGATCTACAACAATAATCTCTTCTTTAGAATTAAACAATAAGCCATTGAATTTTGAGGTTATTTGCCTAGTGCAACATACATCTTCACTTTATCTTTAGGACTTTTGCACAATCATGTTGTGCAATTTAAGCCCTAAATTATTTTAGGATTCTGAGGTTGTCGTTCATTACGACATAAATCATATCTTCCAGGCTATTTGTATGATTGTGTCATGCAAATGTAAGTTCTAAATAACAATAATTTGTAGGATGAAATATTCAATAATTACTTTCTCAAAATTGAAGTCAAAGCATGTGATAACTTGGGAAGTCATTGAGGTTCTTCTCAAGATCCTTGACAACTCTTAGTCTTCTCCCTTTGGATTCCATAACAATGTCTCAAAATTGAGCCTCTCCAATTTGACACTTCTTGGTCCAATCTTTGAAAAGTCATATCCTTTAGAATTCTTGGAGACAATATTTTCTGATCTAAATCGAGAGTTTTATTAGGTGGTCTCATTAGGTGGTCTCGGTCATTTACGATGTAATTAATTATAGGGGTTTGCCTCTATAGGGAGCTTTGAGAACCCAGACAATATGAACCCTATCTAATCCTCCATACTATATAGGGGAATTTGTTGGCGTATATAAAATGAGTTTGCAGACCAAACAGATGTCATAAACTCTTTAGTTTATTTAATCGAGCCCCATTAGCAAGCAATGTGTCTATTTCTCAGGGTAGATGCATCATTTGTGGTGGTGTGCTTGTTTATTTAAAATATTATTTATATGAGATCAATTCGGTCTCGTATGTTCAAAATTAAAATACTATTTTTTTAAAAAATCAAATTTATATATGTATTAAATTAAATCAAAACAACATCTTGAATCTTAAAACGAACACTTTTAACGGCCGACAAGAGCCTTATCCATAAGCGCACACATTTCTCCTTCCTCAACCAAGCAAGTGTCGTAAGCCCCTATGTTTCATTTTTTTATTACAATTTTATATAGTTATATATATATAGTTGATATGTGTCAGAAAGTCCTCGGCGGTAGAGAAATGAATTATCATCTTAGTGTTGCATGAAAACCTAGCACAACTCAGGTAATTAAAGAGAACTAAGTAGGAAGGACACCTCCCCTTTCTATGTGGAAAATTTAGAAATGGGAAATAGGCCATAGGGCCTAGCTAAATTGAAATAATTTACTATGAATGACAAGTACACAGATCCACAGTTCTCTTGAATTAGGGAAGTGACTACATAAAATTAAATTTAGCTTCTATGAAAGATCATTTTTCTTTATCATTTCAAGATTAGATGTTGGATAGGCTAGTTGGTTACTGATAATTTTGTTTTTTAGATGATATTTGATCCCGACTGTTTATATGCAACAGTATAACAATGTATTTGATTTAATTTTTCACTTATCGTTCCTTACATTGCAACAGTACCAAAAACTTGATCCTTGAGAAATAAGAATTTAACTTCTTAACTTAATATATATTGAGATACTACGTAAGTATACATATCATTATCAAATAAAATAGGACTTTTGATTAAGTCCCGAATATCAAACCCACAATGATTGTTCACAGTATGCGATAAATAAAGTAACAAACTTTTTACTTTAAGAAGACAAATACTTAAACTATATTTTTTATCACATGAATAACATTTAAACTCTTTTTTGTATTTTTAATATTTGAAAATGACATAAAAATTTAATAAAGATAACTTGAGTTTATGTAAAAGAAAAGCACTGAATACAAAAAATCTTTCTCATTATCATGAATTAGTAACAAGTATAGGAATTCTATTATGGAAGTATTTAAATTATATTGTGTCAAATAGGAGAAATAATATTATTTACTCTTACTAGAGATGTTATAAAGAACATTGGCTAATTTAAAGTTTTAATAGTTCTGAAGACCGGTTAGGCAGGGAAGATACTAGCTTTCACTCTAGAGTTCCCTCGGTTCCCTCCACCTGGGGGCTAACAATTCATATCAAAACCTAAAACAATAAAACAAGTTGGGGGCTTTAGCCTACCACTCTAAAGTCCTCTAACGCTACACCCTTAAAATATTATTTCTCTATTTATTTGCACTCAATCATATGAACTACATTCTCATTCATACAATCTCATGTAATTCCTTCCAATTGTTGTTAATTGTTGACTGAGACAATACCAGCCTGATTCTTCTGGTTCTTACATTCTCACAATAAATTTTAACATCTGGATTAGACAAATCAAGAAGTAAATGAAGTGCATGGATTTAAATTATCACAACTTCTTCCAACATTAAAGATCAATACTCTCCACAACTTCCATCCAAAACATAATTACTATCATTTTAAGAAGAAAGATAAAGAAAACTACTCAGAATCCACGGAGAAAACAAAACCACACTTTAGTTTAAAAGTAGAAATCATTGTCAAACCAACAAGAAGTCTTGTTTAAAACTAGAAGTAGTTTAAAACAAAGATAAAAACTTATCTCAATTCCTCCACCAAACCCTTGAAGTTCCTTTGAATCTCTTCTCTCTTACAACACTCTTAACTCTCAAAATAAACTAAAAACAAAGAAAAATAAATTTGTGGTGTCTAAAATTTTCTCCAAAAGCTTCTCCATGAACTTCTTCAAGAACTTTTTAGAACACATCGGGACTCTTTTTCAGGACTCCTCTAAAAGTCTCAACTTCCTTATTTTATAATTTTCCAAGATGTGTCTTGGTATCTCTTCAAAATGTGTCCTGATTCGATGTATTTACGAAGGGATGCCTCCTTGCACAAGCCCTTTAATTATATTTTCATCTTTGGTGGTTAAACCACCCATTTTAGCCAATAGGTGCCTCAAATATCCCTTCGAAATTCGTCAAGATGAATTAACCTGTTAAGTAACTGTCACCGGCGCTTAAGCACGGGGCCTCTGGCTGTTAATTAACTGTCACCGGCGCTTAAGCACGGGGCCTCTGGCGCTTAGGCGCGGCCTTCTCTGTTTTACCGGCGCTTAAGCACCAGTTCTGGCGCTTAGTCACCAAAATATTTTTGCACAATTTTTGCATTTTGCTCCAAATTTGATCCTTTTTCACTCTTTTTAGTATTTTTCACATTTTTACTTATACTTGAAAGAAAAACACACAAATAACTTCCATTAAATTGCAATATCTCAAACTAAAAATATTATATATTTTAGGTGTATCAAAATCCCCCAAACTTAAAATGTTACATGTCTTCTATTGACTTTTCAATCTTTAAAAACCGAATAAGTATGATTATGTATAGGAGTTTGTTTAGGAGTGTTGACCTCATTTTTGGTTGAGGTATAGTTTTTTGCTCTTTAGTAGCCTAGGGTCTAGCTAAAAAATTTTCCTGTTGACTATTCCTAGAGGACTAGAAAGGAACCCTCACCATTAGAAATTCTAAATTCTTCTTTGTTCAACTTGAAGTTCCACATATTGGTCATAACCTCTAGCACTTATTAGGTGGATTCAGTATGGGAGAACTCAGGGATAATCTCCCATAGGATGGTCAGACCTTAATAATAATCTTGGGTGGTTTGGTGATGGTTGAGGTGATTTGCACACACTAAACTTTCTTACATAGCTCAAACCCTAAGATCCTCTTTATTTGATCACATGAAAGCTCATATGAATAAACTTGTACCCCTAGTCTTTGGCTCAGAGGGTTAGAACCAGCATATTGAGCATCCAAAATAAGTTCTTACATGACTCCTACTGGTTTGGCATTGCTTCATGACTTACTTACCCATTCTAGCCCAAAATCACCAAATTACCAAAATACCCCTATAACCCTAATTTTTGCCAAAACTCCCAAAATTACCCAAAATACTAAATATTGCCCAAAAATTATCTCAAACCACTCACCACTACCTAAATTGGCCAAAATTCACCTAAATCACCAAATTACCAAAATTGCCCAAAATTACCAAAATGCCCATCATGACCCAAAAATTTCAAAAATTCTCAAAAAAATTCCAAAATCATCCTAAATATTCCCAATTTAAATTTTTAACCATCACATTGACCCAATTTGACCAATTTTACCCAATTTGACCAAAAGCCCCAAATTTTCCCTTAAGGGCCCAATTTCCCCAAATTAGCCCCAATCTTGGCCCAATTAACCCCAATCTTGCCCAATTTTAATTCCAAAATAAAATTCAATATCCCTAATCCCAATCTAAATAAATTCAATACCAATTTAACCCAATTTCAAGCCCAATTTTACTTAAAACCAAAAGCCCCAATTTTGACCATATAACTAAATCCATCAAATTGGTCTTTCAATTCAATTCAAAATCATTTGAAATTCTTAAAAATACTTCTTGACATATTCCTACATAAAATCCAACATTTAATTAGCCCAAATTTTATCCCAAATTTAATCTCAATTTTAAAGGCCCAAGCCCACCATGTTTAATTCCAAAAGCCTAATTCCAATCAAAAGCCCGCATGACCCTTACCATCCATTCAATCAAAATCATACCCTAAATTTTAAATCCATAGTCAAATTATTCCAAATCAAGCATCAGGACAAAATTCACCAAAAATACCAAACAAATCCAAAATCCCTTCTCATGAAAATTAGCCAAGCCAAGGACAAGCCATGAAGCCACTCCCAAGCCATAGGTAAGCCATGAAAGCCTTGCCACCTCATCAAGCTATTAATGGCAAGAGGCCAAGCCGCTTTTAAGCCTCTTTAAAAATATTTTAACCTTTTTAATGACACACTTAATCCCATGCTTAGCCAAAATCCCTTGGATGGGGACCTCTCCACACCACTTCAGCTAAACCATCTGATTTCCCTCAGCATCCAAACCATCCTTCGTGAGTGAACCCAGCCCCAAACCATGACTTGACCCAATTTGGCCCAAAATGACCCTTCCCCCATTCCTCTTTAATACAACACCTTTACACATGGCCAACCTTAATTTACTTCACCAAAACTAAGCCCTGACCTCCCTGAGTCAGATGGTGACCCCTCCATGGCCGGCCGACCACCTTGGCTGCCGAAAAAGCCAAGCCCAAATGCTCCACCTGGGCTAAAACTCAAAATTAAACCAATCCAAGCTGCCTCATTCCAATTGCATTGTTGCACATTTATGCCCTTTGCATAAGTAACTTAAGGCACCCACCAATTGCCCCTGATGCCCTCTCCTTCCCCCTCTATTTAAACACACCCTCCATGGTCAAGAGGGGAGAGCTTGAAATTCCTTGGGGAGACTCTTCCAAATTGATCCAAGAGCTTCTTCATGACCCACTACGTTCAATCCAACCATCCTCAAGCCCTCAATCCCACTGTCTAAGTACAATTTTGGAGCTCAAAATCAAGCCCGAAATAGGACACCCCCCAAAACTCCACCAAACTCAAATTAATTACACCCACACCATTCCCACCGTGATAGAAGAAGATCCCCCGCAAAAGTCCCATCACCAGAGCACCCTAAGGTGGACTGCCCCTCCCTAGCCGGCTGACCACCTTGGCTACCGGAAAAGCCAAACCCAAATGCTCCACCTGGGCTAAAACTCAAAATTAAACCAATCCAAGCTGCCTCATTCCAATTGCATTGTTGCACATTTATGCCCTTTGCATAAGTAACTTAAGGCACCCACCAATTGCCCCTGATGCCCTCTCCTTCCCCCTCTATTTAAACACACCCTCCATGGTCAAGAGGGGAGAGCTTGAAATTCCTTGGGGAGACTCTTCCAAATTTATCCAAGAGCTTCTTCATGACCCACTACGTTCAATCCAACCATCCTCAAGCCCTCAATCCCACTGTCTAAGTACAATTTTGGAGCTCAAAATCAAGCCCGAAATAGGACACCCCCCAAAACTCCACCAAACTCAAATTAATTACACCCACACCATTCCCACCGTGATAGAAGAAGATCCCCCGCAAAAGTCCCATCACCAGAGCACCCTAAGGTGGACTTTGATTGAACCCCTAAATTGGCCTTGGTCGATTTCATACCTAGGCATTTCACCATAGCTTGAGGCTTTATCTAGGAGCTCTTTGGACACAAAGCAAGATTTTGGAAGCACCCAATCGAGGTCACACCTCTTGGGCAAAGGTATTGAACTCTCCCCTTAAACCGAGCTTCATTTAATTCTCTATGCTTATGGACTTGATTTAAGGCTTAATCAACCACATAGATATGTTCTCCTAGTCAAAACGTGTCTATAGTAATAAACCGCACTTAATTTGGTTAATTATTGAGAGAGATATTAGGGTTTGAAGTTGGATGGTTCTCGAGCTAGGGACTTGGGGACATTGAACGGATGTCGTCCATTTCCGCGTGTATCAGACGAAAGGTCATGATGGATTCGGACGAGGGAATGGAGCAGAACAACGAGACGTGTGGCAGCTGAGGCTGAAGGTGACTCTGAACCAGAAGACCCAGAGTGGAGCTTCGAAGTTGCCTAGGATGAAGTGGCGCCGCGCCACTTAAGTAGAAAAATAGGGTTTTTATTTTATTTAATTAATAGCCAGAACTTCAAAAATGCATATCTTTGTGTAGAAAAACCACAAAAATAAAATAAAAATACCCTCTTGCTCAATGAACAGAGGAGAACAATGTGGAAATGGTTTCATATTTTTTTTGCATGTATTTCTTTTAATTAATTAAATGTTTTTTTTCTTATTTGGATTTTCCATTTGCATAGACATTACACCATAAAATGGGACCATAGGGCTTTTGATGTCTCTATTGTTAGGTATCTCCCCTGATTTTTCTAAGGTCAGGGTGCATCTCTAACTAGAGCTATCTAATTTTCAAATTAATGGTCCCTAAAAATAATCGTAATTGTCGCCAACCCTAAAAAATGAAATAAAATTAATTTGGAGTATTTATAAATGTAAATGATATAAAAATCATTCTGTACTATGATTTAATGTTAGAGGAGCTCCCCATAAAAAATTCAAGTCAATTGGAGTTAATTTGACCACTCAAATGAATTAATTAAGTGAAATCACATTTTTGGCATAAAAATAAATATAATAATTAAAATAAAACTCAAAAAATCACCAAATTGGTTTTGGAAGCTCCTTATGACTAGAGGAACCTAAGAAAAAAAAATTGGAATTAAAATAAATACCCCATTTTTGAGCTATTTTTGGGTATTTAAATAATTAAATATTAATTAAAAATTAAAAAAAAATTTAAAGCTGTAAAAAACACACTAAAATGATACATTTGACTTGATTGTCACCGAGAACCAATTAAAATATTTTTTCTAATTTTCTAAGCCAAGATATTAATTTCTAAAGGCTTAAAATGAATTTTCTCTAATTTCACACTAAAATAATTCCAATAATTAAAATATAAATCACAAAAATATGAAATTTGTTTATTTTGGTTCTCTGGATTTAGAGAGATTTAATAAAAATGTAAAACTTAATTTTCTACTTAAACAATATTTTATATTTAATTAATGCTCAAAACAAACAAATAATTCTAATAATTAAATTAAACCTCTAAAAATCATGAAAAATGAACCAAGTGGTCCTCTAACCTAGGTAAATCTCCAATCTTTTTCTTAAGGACACAAGTTTTGTTTTGATTGAGTTATCAAATTTTGATTGAAAAATTCCTATTTTTGTATTAGAAATAATTATAAAATTAAATAAATTCAGAAAAAATCACATTTTCTCCTCTGATGTTTTAATTAACCCGTGAGTGAGGTATTAGGGCTTTAGGGGGAAAAGGGTAATTTCGGAATCTAAGGCTTAATTAATATTTAGGCTTAATCAAAGGACTTAGGGCTTTAGGGGCAAAAGGGTAATTTTGGAATCTAAGGCTTAATCAAAGGACTAAATGGGCAACAAATAATCTTAATTGATATGTTTTGATGATTGGAATATGAAAGGGTTAAATGGTAGTAACCAACCTCACTTTGGTCTTGTAAATGATAAATTTGTCATTTATTTTCTTAACATTAATGAAACTTGGAAGAATATTTAAATAAAAAAAAAGACTTTAAGGTGAGGGGTTTAATTTTTGGAAGATCATAACTCACTGATTTTAAGTCCCAATTAATGGTTTTGAAATGATTTATAATTCATGATAAGGATTAAAGTAATAAAAATTTAAATCTTTTTTCTAAAATTACAAATCTACCCATTAAGCTTTTAAGGGCTTAGTAGTGAACTAGGCTTAATCAAAATTTTGTTTAATGAGATCTAGAAAATAATCTATAACTAATTTAAAACTTTTAAAAACACTACAAGCCCATCTTTAAAATAAAAGTGCTAACTTCCTTAATTAAACCAAATTTCCCCTAAGAGTCTTTACTTATATAATTTACAAATAAAACATCAAGTGTTAATTACCCCATCCTTAGGGTTGGCTAGAATATCAGTTCATTGAGCATAAGGGTATGATAGGGATGAGTTATTAAGCAACATAATGAGTTTGAATAAACTCGGGACTTTTCAAAGGATTGTGAGATGCCTGGGGCCTGCTCCCTAGATCCTTCTCATGTTTTTTTAGATATCTTGAAGTATGACTAAACTCATTATACCTTGCTTAAGAGATCATCTATACATTTAAATGAATAGGACCCATTAAGATATGACATAGGATATGGTAGACATACCTTAAACTTGTACTTCTTACTTTTTCTACAAGCATGTTTTAATTCCTACAAAACTATATACATATGTCTTGCAAGTACTGAACTTTCAGGTGGAGGAACGAGAAAACTCAATAGGTACGCTTTTATAGTTTGCAACATCTTCTTTTCCTGCACTTTCTTTAATACTTTTTTGATTATACAAATTTACATGGAAAACTAAAACTATCAGGATAGCCAAAAAACCAGTACTAAAACCAAAATTAAAATATTTTAGGATAGCCACAAAACTGAAAACTAAAAAAAAAATTTAAAATCAAACAAGATAAAATTCATTGCCACAATATTGAAAATATAAGATAACTTAAAATTTAATCACAAAAACCAAAATTGCAACTAAATTAAAATGTCTTTATCGGATGATTGGGAATACCTCGGAAGAGGTAACCTATGGTTGCTAATGAGATTTCCCATGGTCTAAATGAAAGTATGGAACTCATTAAGTTGAGTTTAGTAAATTCATTTGCACTAAGTGAATCTGAAAGAAAATAGTGGTGCCCGAACGAGGGAACCGTAGGATCATAAATTTAAATAACCATAACTTTAAGAAATAATTGATTTGACATCATGACCTGACACACTAGAAAACATGACTTCTAAAATATGATATTCTTCTAATCTCCTTAATTGACATTTCTAAAACTAAAACCTGTTACTTCATCGAGGAGCTTGGAGCTTTCTTTTGGGCAGCAATGTACGACAACAATCTACAACAACAAGAGGATCTACAACAGCATATCTTCTCTTAGAATTAAACAACAATCCATAGGACTTCGAGGTTGTTTGCTTATTCAAAATAAATCCTCAACTTATCTTTAGGCCTCTATATGGTTCTACTATACAATATAACCCCTAACTCGTCTTAAGATTTTGAGATTATCGTTCGTCATGATCTAAATCTTCATACCTTTCAGGTTATTTGTGCAAGCGTCTCTCACAAATGTAAGCCTTAATTAATAAAATTGGTAGGATGAAATATTCAATAATTCTAATCTCCAAAACAGAAGCCAAACAATATGATAGTTTTGAGATGTCACCGAGGTTCTCCTCAGAATCTATGACATCTCCTAGTTCTTCTTCCTTTGGATTCAAAAATAAAATGTTCCAAATTTGAGTCATTACCCTTTCACACCCCTTTGTCTGATCTCGTTGAAAAGACCTATTCCTTTGAACTCCTTGAAAATAATATTCCATGATTTTTATCGAGAGTTTTCTTAGGTGACTTCGATTATCTCAGATGTAATTAACTATAGGGGCATTAACTATAGGGGCTTGCCTTGCCCTTATAGAAAGCATTTCCAAACCCAACTTAAAATAAACACTATTTAATCATTCATATTAAATAGGGGAACTTGTTGGCTTATAATAAGAAATGGTTTCGCAGGCTTAACGGATGTCATACAATCTTTAGTTTATTTAATGGAGCATTACTAGAAAGTAGTGTGTTTATCCTTCAGGATGAATACATTATTTGTGGTATTTGGCTCATTTATTTAAACTACTGGGATATGAGATCGGTCCGGTCTTGTATTTTTAAAAATCTAAAATACTATTTTTTTTCAAATTATATATTAAATTAAATTAAAGTGGGTGTTGGGATATCTATCTCAACAACTCCACAACCCCCCAACTTAAACCCTTTTAGCGCCGACAAGGAGTTCCTAAAATTTTGTTCTAGAAATATAGTAGTCTAATTTAGAAAAAATTCTTGTGAATTAGACCAACATAATGTTTAGAAACCCTTAAAGTGAAGAAGTATGAAAAATATGAGTTCCTATCTAATTCAGGAATACTTGTAGAATTTCCAAATATTGAACTTAGGCATTTTATTTCCTTCACTTAAAATTTTTATTAAGTATAATTTTACTTACCATATTATATCCTTAAGCTTAAGATTTTCTCAAGTCTTATACTTTAAAAAGATCAGATGTGGAACTATTTTTTGATTAGGCTCTAATCCTCAAGCTTCTCCTCCGTTTTTCAACTTTTCTTTTCTTTTCTTTTCCTTTTCTTTTTCTTTTTCTTTTTCTAAAAACATAATAATAGTTTTGAAAATTAATTTCAATAAAAGAAATTTAAGTATCAAAAATAAAAGTCTAAATTTATAAATTTTTTTAAAATACAATTTCTCCTACTAAAGATAGTATCACAATATTTATCATTTCTACATTTAAGAACCTTTAACTTTAAATTTTTCTGTCACTTATAAAATTTTAACTAAATTTTCTTACTCATTTCTACAAATCAAAATTTTACTTCCCTAATATAACTTCATATATATGATCATTCTTCTTTTTTTAAAAAAATCATTTGTAGCTCATTTGAGAACAAATAAAATTCAAGTTTTGAAAATATTTTTCATTCCCCCCAAACTTAAATTTTTAACAAGATTAAAGTAGTTTAGCAGCAGATATATATAAGCATGAATAAAAATTGAATTAACATGCTTACATGAATTTTTATACCCTAATTATATAAATACAAAACCAAAAATAGGAGTAAAATTAATTTTTGATCAAATTTCTTACTTTTTAACATATCGAGTTTCATTAGACTTCCAAGTAGTTGGTACAGAAATAAAGCAAACAAACATACTAACAAGATAAAAGAAAATACAGGGTAGCAAATTTTTGAAATTAAAGTTTAAAATTAAAGCTAGCAAAATTTTCAACTTTCATAAGACATAGAAATAAGTTCATTCCTAACTAACTAAAACACATTACTAATTACTACTCTAGAATTTAAAATACAATTCTAAAAAATACAAAAAAAAATTCTAACACATCACATAGTCCAACAAGTAAACAAACTCAAATGTATCAAGTTCACACCACAAAGTACATCACATATTACAAACATAAAACAGCCTTAGTCCTTCTCCTCATCATCATCTTTAGTGTCACCACTATCCCAAAAAGTTATAGGCTCATAATCAGGATATTTTGGATATGAAGGGAATTCCACTCCTTAGTTACCCCTAATGAGGCTTTCCAAAGTTGAGTGAAATTTCTCTTCATAATCACTATGTCTTCTAACATATGCATCAATAAGATCTACAAAATGCTCTAGATTTTGGACCTTATCTATGGTAAAATTAATATTTTCCATCATCCTCTGCAATAATTGATCCTAAGTTTCAGTAGACTCACCTCTAGAAGTAGATGCTCTTGAGGTAGATGGTCTCAATGTAGAAGCAGCGGAGGTGGATTCAGCAAACATCGACATTCCATAACTTCTTCATCTCCAAAAAAAAATAGAGTGTTCAGAATATGATTTCACGTTCACACTTGTATTCAGTTTTAGAGGCAGGCGTAAATCTTCGTAATTCTTCCCAGCTACCATATCTTACACCAGCTTGCTCACACAAAGAAAAGATCAATGAAGAAAATTTCAAACCTGCAGTAGTAGCGGCAGTGGCAGAACTGATGATAGTCTGATAAATCAAAGTTCCAATATTGATAGACTTGCACTGCTGAATATAATAATTCAACGTTGCTCTTTCTCTGTAACTTCACTAAGATGATTTGTCAGTAACAGACAAGTTGAAATAAAGTAGTGTCACGCCTTCGATGGTGCACTTAACTTTGAAGTGGAAAAGTTGACTCTCCTCTCATTTGTAATTTTCTAGAGTCCCCTTCCAACAGTCAATACTGATATAATCTCATCCAGTTCCATCTTAGTCTCGAATAAAAACATAAAGTATCAGGCGGTAAATGGTAGAACATGTTGATTACCTCTGATGAAAAAGGAACCAATTTGCCTCTGACCATGACTTGATCCTCTTTTGCCTCAGGGAGGTTCGCATAGAACTCCCGCACTACAAAAATCACAGCCACAACGCACAGCAGAAAAATAACAGAATCGTTCCCATTGTCGACGAACGATCAAATCCTTAACGCATCCACCTGTATTTTTAAAACACCTCTCACGAATCAATTTTCGCGACTGTAGAGCGTCACTATATATGTCCTGAGCTTTCAAACTAACAAACTTGCTCAAATTAAAGTGGGTCTTTCCCTTACTCTTCTTCATTCTTGGGGCCATTCTACAAATTTCACAAAATTCACAAAATTCCACAATAATTTCAAATATCAAGCCTAATCTACTACACTTAACTCCTATAAGCTTAAACTACACTTTCTATGTAATTTCTATATATTTTCTCAATTTTTTCAGCATGAATAGTAAATTTTAGATACCTCCATAATGTGCTCAAAATACATGGTGAAAATCCAAAATTTCTACATATAATTGAACATCTTACCTCAAGAAATCCAAATCCAGCAAATTTGGCTCGAATCCGCCAAGAAATCTCCATGAAAAGATTTGTCCTAAACTCAAAACCGTGAACTCAAAAAAAAGAAGATGATGGCGGGAGCAAAAATGACATTTTTTGGGGTTAATTTTCACTTTTAATCATTCGTGAATCAATTTTTGTGAACCAAAGCTTAAGCACAGATATGTAGCACTTAGGCGCCTGCCTCTCGGGTTGTCTCGTACTTAAGCGCGGGGTTGTGGCGCTTAGGTGTCGGTGCACAATTTTTGATATTTTTGAACTTTAGTAAACTGCACTATGAGCCTAAGTAAATCACCCTTAAATGGTCTTATAACACCTAAATGACTATTTTCCTCTCTTTTAGCTCTCCTCTCTCTCAAAATTCTCCAATATAACTAATTTAATTTGAGGCTAAAATAACACAAAATTTTCACAAACAAACACTTATATTCATTCACAAACTATTGCAAACAACATTCAACACATAATTCTCATTCCAAAGAGTCTCGGATGAGAAAATTTTCCTAAATACAAACACTAAACAAACTTACACAATAAAACACATAATCACATAAACATTAAAAACAAGACTTAACACTAATACATAAAACAACTCTTAACAAGCAAATCTTAGCATAGAACTTAATTACATTCTTCATTTGTTGGAACAAATTCCTGTCTCTCATTAGTCTTTCCTTGGGCATTTGGAATATAGAGTTGATAAAACGAACGGTGGTGACGAGCTCTGATACAATCTTCTTCAATCCTTTTTTGCTTAATATACATCACCTTATTCGCTTCCTTTATATAACTAGTATGGCCAAATTTCATTCTTAATTGCCATCTAATATGCTCTAGATGAGTATTAACTTCATTTAACTTTGCCTCAATTGAAGCCACGTCGGCATCAATTTTGTTGATCTTTTCTGTTATTCCTTCGATACTAACGGCTAAGAAACCATTATACATCTCTTGTGCATTCTAACTAATGAATTTCTTCCTCATGGCCTTTTCTTTCTTCTTCAAATCCATCTCCCATGAAGACATTTCTTTAAATCTCTCTTTCTCTTAGACTTTAGGGCTACAAATGATTTTGGGGTGAAATTCCATCACAAAACCCATCTATTTATAGGCCTAAATCCTTTCAATAACTTCTAGGCACATCCTAAAACTGCCATGACACGTTTAAGTTAACCAATTGGTGGTTAAAAATTCTAGAAATTGTATTTTTGTACGTGGTTTTTAACGCCTGCGCTTAAGAATTGAATATTGATGCTTAAGTGCTAGTACTTGTTTTAGCACCGAGCAACTTAACGTCCAAATACACATTCTAACATATCTAAGTCACTTAATAAAGTCTTAAAATCATTACTAGGCACACTAATAACTATGGGTTGCATCCCACAAAGCGCTTGGTTTTACGTCGTCACCCCAACGTAACCAGTGCTTATTCTGGTTGAACCAACATCATTCAATCATTAAATTTAAGTTGATCCCCTATAAAATAGGGTTTCGGTTTATGACCATTCACTTTAAATATTTTCTCAATTTTAGGATATTTAATATCCACAACTCCATAAGGATAAACTTTCATCACAACAAATGGACCCATCCACCTGAACTTAAGTTTGCCTCGGAATAATCTTAACCTTGCAATATAAAGCAAAACTTGTTGCCCTGGCTGAAAGTTTTTAGTAAGAATCCTTCGATCATGTCACATCTTCATCTTTTCTTTGTAAATCTTAATACTTTCATAAGACTCGTTCCTTATTTCTTCAAGCTCATTTAATTGTAATAATCTTTTCTCACCAGCATCTTTCAAATTATAATTGAACTCTTTAATCGCCCAATATTCTTTATGCTCAAATTCAACTGGTAAGTGACAAGCTTTCCCAAATACTAACCTATATGGGGACATTCCTATAGGGGTTATGTATGTAATCCTATAAGCCCAAAAAATATAGTCGATTTTGACAGACCAATCTATTTTTATTGGATTCACAGATTTTTCCATAATTCTTTTAATTTCCTGAATAGATAATTTAGCCAAACCACTTGTCTGAGGAAGATAAGCAGTAGCAATCCTATGATTTATATGATATTTCTTTAACAATTTCTCCATTATGATATTTCTAAAATGACTTCCCCCATCAGTTATGATAACTCTCAACATTCCAAATCTGTAAAATATGTTCATTTTTTTAAAAACTTTGCAGCACTTAGAGCATCACATCGAGGTAAAGCAATAGCTTCTATCCATTTGGATACAAAGTCCACTACTAACAGTATATATAAATTTTTGAAAGATGATATAAATGGTCCCACTAATCCCCAAAAATCAAATATTTCAACTTCTAGCATATAATTGAGGGGCATCTCATTTATTCTATAACTATTGTCTACATGTTGACATCTATCACAGTTTTTATTATAAGCGTTAACATCTCTAAAGATAGTAGGCCAATAAAATCCAGATTGTAAAATTTTGTATGTTGTTTTATCAACACCAAAATGTCCCCTAAAATCAGAATTATGACATCTTTGGATAATCTTATAAGTTTCTTCTAATGGTACACATCTTCAAATAATCAGATCCTTCCCTTGTTTATATAAAAATGGGTCATCCCAAAAATAAGTCTTAGTTTCATATATAAATTTTCTCTTCTGTTGGTATGTCATTCCATAGGGTATAATATCACTAACAAGAAAGTTCACAATGTCGACATACCACGGAACACACCACTCATTAATTTTGAACAATTTTTCATCAGGAAAATGTTCATTAATTTCTTTTTCAAATAGAGTGGTTTTTCTAACTCAAGTCTGGACAAATGATCAGCAATTTGATTTTCAATCCCCTTCCGATCTACTATTATAAAATCAAATTCTTGCAAAAGAAGAACCCATCTTATAAGTCAAGATTTATCATCATTCTTTTTCATTAAGTACTTAATAGTAGAATGATCAGTATGTACAATACATTTAGTTCTAATTATGTATGATCTAAATTTGTCAAAAACATATACTATTGCTAATAACTATTTCTTAGTTGTTGCAAAATTAATTTGAGCTTCATTAAGAGGTCTACTAGCATAGTAGATAACTTTGAAAATTTTATCATATCTTTGTCCTAAAATAGCTCCAATAGCATAATCACTAGCATCACACATCAATTCAAAAGGTTTTCCCCTATTTGGTGAAACTATAATTAGTGCAGTGACTAATTTTTCCTTTAATAACTCAAAAGCTTTTAGGCATTCTTTATCAAATTTAAAAATTGCATCTTTCTTCAGTAAATGTCATAAAGGCTTAGCAATTTTTGAAAGGTTTTCAGTATATCACCTATAGAATCCAACATGTCTTAAAAAACTCCTAATTTCCCTTATATTTGTTGGATAAGGTAAATTAGCGATCACTTGAATTTTAGCGGGATCTTCTTCCATACCATTTTCTGATATTTGATGTCCTAACACAATTCCTCCTGCTATCATAAACTGGCATTTTTTTCCAACATTTTTCCTAATTAAGGACTTAATTTGTTTCATCACATCGTCCTAATACAATTCTTCTAAAAGCAAATGTGCCATAAGAACTGGTAAACATTATTTTCTCTTGATCCTCA
>NW_018227993.1:0-930 GCF_001263595.1 Phalaenopsis equestris
AAGTCCGTTGATAGGACCAAGCAAAAGCCAAAACCAGACTACACGAATAATAAGTTACTCTTTCTAAGGGAAGTACAACTACACGAATCATGTATTATTATATACTACAAAACAGAAACTTCAATAGTATATATTTTCATCAAAGCACTCCCATTTAACAAGTTCAAACTCTAAATAATTAATCTAGCAACAGTGCAAGAATATTTTAGAAGAATAAATAGTATATTGACCTCACTTTATAACGAAAATCAAAATAAATCTAAACATTATAATGAAAAAATCACTTAATCAGATTTACATACACATAAATCTAAATGTGTTGACCTCACTTAATCCAAAAGCCTCACTTTATAATGAAAATCTAAATAAATCTAAATAAATCTAATATTATAACGAAAAAATCACTAAATCTAAATAAATCTTCTACAAGCCCTATGATCACTAAAAAAATCTAAATAAATCTAAAAGAAATTTAAGAAAGTTTAAGACAAGAGGCATACCTGAAGATAAATATGAAATATTACTGAAAAGATACTAAAAAATAACACCTAGGCCTCCAAACAAGCAGCCGTGTAAGACTATCGAGCAAAAAAGCAAGAATACCAATCAATCGAGCCAACAGGGCCGAGAAGTAGAAGTAGGGATTAGATGAAGAACACAGACGCCAAACCCTAAGCTGTCACGACCGAGGAGTTGAGTCGCAAGAGGGAGAGGGAGAGGGCGCCGAACGAAGGCGAGAAGTTTTGAGATCGAATGGGGAGGCCGGTTATGATTTTTTTGTTAGGTAGTATATATATTTTAAAATATTTTAATTATTTAATTTTAATTACTCTGTTATATAAATACATAATATTTATATAACTAATATTGAAATATTATTAGTAATAACTTATTTTATATTATATTTTATAGGATTTGATTTAATAAAAT
>NW_018227994.1:0-384 GCF_001263595.1 Phalaenopsis equestris
GATGGCTGAGAGGGGCGACAAAAATGAAGAAAGGGGCCTTTTCTGATCAACTTCGGCTCTAAATAGAGCTTAGGGTCGGTTCTCCAATAGGTGTATCTAAAAACTTTTTTAAAGCATCCAAATTTGTTGAATGTTCTAGAAATAGGGTCTGCACCGACACTGGCGTCTTCGGCGCCAGAGGCCATTTAATTTAGTTTGTCTTCTCTGTTAAATGGCATCGTCGGCAACCAGTCTGGTGCCATTGGCGCTGAACAATTTTTCAAATTCTCCCTTTTGACTCCAAATTTCATCCTTTTTGCTTTAATTTCTAAAAATCAACAATCTGCAATAAGACATAAAATATACCTTTCATAAAGTGCAATATCACAAAAAATGAGTATAAAA
>NW_018227995.1:0-277 GCF_001263595.1 Phalaenopsis equestris
ATCAATGCTTCGTACTCTGCCTTGTTATTTGTGCATTGTTCTGTCAGATGATAGGAATACCTTAACATCCCCTTTTCAGGTGTAATGAAGATTAATCCAATCTGTGCTTTACTAGGTATTATTGCTTGCAATTTTTTATCTTTTTTGCGCTGAAGAAGCCCCATCAAAATATAGTTCCCAACGTCGAGTCTTGGAATTTTCCACATCCATTATCTGTTCATCTGGGAAATCATCATTAAGAGGGGAACTAGCCGGTAATGGCTGGGGCGAGAGGAAA
>NW_018227995.1:327-868 GCF_001263595.1 Phalaenopsis equestris
ATTGCAATAATATCATGACCCATCTTGCTAATCTACCGAAAAGCGTTGGTCGGGTCATTAAATATTGCAATGGATTAAACTTCGAGATAAGGTTGACTTTATGAGAAAGCATGTAATGACAGAGTTTCTGAATTCCGAAGATTAAAGCCAAACAATGTTTCTCGATCGGAGGATATTTCATTTCCGCTGGAATTAAACGACGGTTTAAGTAATAAAAAACATTCTCTTTTCCTTCATCGTTGACTTGGGCTAAGAGAGCTCCGAGGGAGTCATCCAAAGCTGCGGTATAAAGTATTAAAGGTCTGGCCAAAATGGATCATCTGGATCTTCTTTCTATTTGCTTTTGATGACCAAATAATCCACATAACATTCCACCTGATTGTGAATGAGGTCATCAAAGATCCTTTTCATCGCTCGTTGATATGTTGCACCAGCATTCTTCAATCCCAAAGGCATTACCTTCAATCCAAAAGGCATTACAGTATAACAATAAATTTCAGTTGGCGTTTGGAAAGCTGTAAATCTTTTATCTTCTGGAGCC
>NW_018227996.1:0-1277 GCF_001263595.1 Phalaenopsis equestris
TTTTCTTCAGGATAAGGGAGTAAGCCAACAAGGTAACTGATTCCTTCTCGCACTTGATAGGTGTAAGGCCTCCAGGCTCTGTTGAGGCATCCGATTCCTACAATTTTCTTCAGGATAAGGGAGTAAACCAACAAGGTACCTGATTCCTTCTCACACTAGATAGGTGTAAGGCCTCCAGGTTCTGTTGAGGCATCCGATTCATACAATTTTCTTCAGGATAAGGGAGTAAACCAACAAGGTACCCGATTCCTCTTGCATAGGATAGGTGTAAGGCCTCCAGGTTCTGTTGAGGCATCCGATTCATACAATTTTCTTCAGGATAAGGGAGTAAACCAACAAGGTACCCGATTCCTCTTGCATTGGATAAGTGTAAGACCTCCAGGTTTGTTGAGGCATCTGATTCCTACAATTTTCTTCAGGATAAGGGAGTAAACCAATAAGGTACCTGATTCCTTTGTACACTGGATAAGGAGAAAGCCAACAAGGCACCTTATACCTCTGCTACACCGTATTAGCACACACTGAATAAGGGAGTAAACCAGCAAGGTACCCGATTCTTTCTTGCACTGGATAGGTATAATGCCTCCAAGTTCTGTTGAGGCATCAAATTCTTCACCTCTGAGATAGGAGTAAGACCCCTTGAAATGGACAATAGCATCCAATAATTCTCGCCAGGATAGTAAGCCCTTGTTGCATGCATAAGGCATTCCTAATTTTTTTTTTTTTTTAGTATTTGTCTTCCCCCCCCACCACATATATAAAAAAAAAAAAAAAAAAAAAAAAAAAAAAAAAAAAAAAAAACACACTCTCTTTGCTACGCCCCCGAGGCTATGCAAACTCTTTGTTATGCCCACTCAAGGCTATGTAAAATCTTTTTGTCAAAACACGACAACTCTTTGCCAAATCACAACAATCTTTCGCCAAATTATGGTGATTCCGGTCAGGTCATGACCACCTTTCTGTTGAATCACGACAATACCTTTAGATTCATACCTTTCTTCCCCTAACGGATATAGGTTGAATCTATACATATATCGGAGCTAGGTATAAGATTTTTTTTTTTTTTTTTTTTTTTTTTTTTTTTAAAAGACAAAAAAAACAAAAACCTTCTTTGACACTTGCTACCGCTGAGGCCATATATCTCAAGTGGTGCAATAGTGTCTTTGAGTAGCTCTCAACTTGAAGAGGAGTATTTGTGCTTTTCTTCCTCACAACTTCAAAAAAAAAAAAAAAAAAAAAAAAACCGCATTACCCTTTGCAAAAAATCCTTTTTTTTC
>NW_018227996.1:1298-3028 GCF_001263595.1 Phalaenopsis equestris
CCAAAACAAAAAAAAAAAAAAAAAAAAAAAAATACACGCATTACCCTTTGATAAATATCCTTCTTGTTCATCCCCAGCGGATAACACCTTCTATATCACCAGTGGGTGTTCACTAAGCTACCCATGGCAGATACTAGCGTAGTTCCTCCCTTACTGAGTTGTATACTCATTAAGGTGAAGTAAACTTCAACCTTTCTCGATTGGTCTGTTGATTGCCTCGGTCAACGCCAATACGCATGGTGTGCTTGTTTAGCACACCACACCTATTGGGGGTCCATTTGTTGACCTCACTTTTGGGTGAGGGGTTTGGGTCATTCCTTTAGTGACTAGGATCTAGCCTTAGGACTTTCCCGATGACTATCTTAGCATCTTAGAAATGGAACCCACCTTCTTCTTAGACATTTCAACCAAATCTTTGTTCTCTATGTTGGTTCTATATGTGATCAATAATTTTTTTAATACAAAGATTAGAGATTACATAAGGGAACCCTGATGAGAATTCCTATAGGACCTTTGGACCATAGGAAAGTCTTGCGCTGTTCTACACCTCTTTGGACTCCAATACATTGCATCATCATTCATAATCCACATGATCATCGTAAACATTGCATTTTCATATCACAATGTTGCAATCATTACACCCATGGGGCTGATAAAAAATTATTTGAACCCAGTTTCCCCTAAAATACCTCACTTGAATGTTCTAATTCTTCAAAATTTCCCAAAATTGCAATTGAATCACACAACCCACTTCAAACCATTTGATTTTATCATTTAGACCATTTGATACCCAAAAATTGCAAAAATACCCAATTTTTCCAAAAATTACCAAAATGCCCCTGGACCCACGAGATATCAAATTTTTCCAAAATCTCCCAGAGTCACCAATAAATCCTAAAAATCACACCAAATCATTCCTTATGTCTTCCTGAGAATTTTGACTGTAATATTGCCATACTTCCGGATAATTTTTTTGACACTTCGACACCAAAATAACGAATACTTAAAAAATGCTTCGGGGATCATAAAATCGTTCACATTAATCGAAAATGACCCCAAACACTGTCGTTTGACTCTAAATTTCATCATGAACCATCTCGAGCCTTTAAATCAATCTTTTGACAACTTTGACCAAAGACGACCAAAATTACAAAAATGTCACTCATGGACCAAAAATTCTCAAATTCTCCAAAATCATCTCAATCATTCCTAAAATCAATTCTTGACCATCCATTGGGTCTAATTTAACCAAAATCACTCACTTTGACCAAAATCTCCAAATTGAGCTCCATGACTAATCAAATACCTTAATTTCAAATTCAACATGTCTAGATCCAATTTCAAATGAATTCAAATCAATTTAATTGGCCCGTGATCAATTTCCAAAAAAAAAAAAAAAACGGTCGATGACAAACCAAAAATTTGACGAAAATTAAATTTAACACTCTTTTTACTCGATCGCAGAAAAAGTGCTCTGAACGACCCCGGATGACAAAGCGGACCACGCGAGCGTGTCCAGAATGTCAATTCCACCTAAGGAGAACATTCATTTCACCGCGAACAGGTGTTCGACAAAAAGAAAAATGCACGAAAAAACTTAAATAATAATAATGATATTATTATTATTTAAAATAAAAAAAAAAAAAAACCTTATCATCCTTATTTCATTTTAACCCACGCATGCATGCAACATGCCTCATTAAATGCATCAATAATATATATATATATAT
>NW_018227997.1:0-662 GCF_001263595.1 Phalaenopsis equestris
ACCTGGTCTGTAATATTAAGAGTTTTCTACACATAAATCATTAGAAAAATTTCTGGAAAATGAAATTTTGAAATAAGTATAAAAACTAAAAAACATACAACATTTCCTAACACAATTACAATGCTAAACAAAAGACAAAAATACTAAAATGAAAATAAATATCACATCGCATTACAATCCATAAAGTACTGAGCAACATCTACAACTTACACATGCACATTTTTACTACCAAATTAAACATTTACAACAATAAAATTATCTAAGATTACATAAAAAAAAAAATACAAAAAATACAAACATAAGTCCATCAATTTCATTCTAAATATCAAAATCCCAAGCTATCTTCATCTCCTTGATTAGTGGGTGGATCGGGATGATACTGAGTATACCGGGGGCACTCAGGAAAAGTAACATCAGGCTCACCTCTGTAGTGTTGGGCCTGAGCTTCAAATAAGCTGTCTCAAAATCGGAATGCCTCTGCAGGTACTCACTATCATAATCATGTCGGCGTTCTAAACCTCAAATCCTTTCGTTTATTTCTATGCTCTTCCTCTACAAGATCAACTCATTCATCAAATCTTTTAAGGTAGGGGAGCTAGAAGGAGGAGGGTCATAACTTGTAGATGGGACATCTCTACTGGTAGAAGGTTCCTGACTCGTAC
>NW_018227998.1:0-5282 GCF_001263595.1 Phalaenopsis equestris
TGTTACTTTTTTAAGCAAAGGATTGTTACCATTGATTACTCTGCAAACTATCATTATTCTTCAAAATTTTAGTAGTGTGGCTATTATAGTCTCTTATATAAGGTAATGGATAGTGTGACTATTATGGTCTCTCTTAGTTAATTTCTAGGGTCACATTAGAATACTATATGAACTTAAAAAAAAAAAGTGGTTATTTAGGATCTTAACTACCAACTAGCCAACTCCCCTTATTACATAACCAACCACTCTCTTGAAACATGAAGAGCTCTTCATTGGCCAAGGCTACTGCAACCCCCTTGCACTATTTTAAGTGGGCTAGCATTAACTTTCTCTCTCTTCCTCTTTATTTGAAGTTTAGATTATTTATATACCTCTATAAATGTTTATTATAAATGAAAGGAGGGATGGATGGTGTTTTAACAAAGAAGTGGAGAAAGCTTCGGGGCATAACCTTAAATTTTGAAAGTTATTACTTGGGCAACAAGTTAAAATTCCATTTCTCAAACTATTATTCTTTCTTACAAAAACTCCTTTTTTATACATATATTTCCAAAATAATTCTATAGACCATTCATCCTAGAACCCTATCAAATCCCCCATTACAGATCTAGACCTAGTCTAGTCTTAACTAGACCTAATTCTCATAAAAATGAACCATCTATTCTAGATTAATATTAAAAAAAATTCCTTGAAGAATATAATACTTTCTATCAATTGATAGTTAATTGTTGACCTATGACATGAGTCAATTTTATGTAATTTCACTCGCTTCTATTCATATTATTTTACCTTATTTATCATGGATTTACATTTGTGAAAGTTTTTTGTTAGTAATTTTATAGATTACAGGAGATTGTATGCAAATTTGAGAACAAAAAACAAAAAAATGGTCAGTATTGGCATGACCTCTCCCGCAATGGGTGTAACTACATCACATGACCAAGCCAGAATTGGGCATAACCACGCCGCTCTTTCAAAGGCCCAACATGCCCACGCACAGATCAAGTGTGACCTCACCGCCCAATCCAAATTACGAGTGTGTCCACACTGAAATTCGGTGTGAATGCGTTAATGAAGCAGAAAATATTTTTTAAAAGAATTTTCTTGTCAAATCCAAAAAAATTGATTTTAAAAAGACGTCTTAAGGAATCTTTAAAGATAAGGATCCATTGAGGGCGATTGGAGACGAAATTTGGAAGGATTTGGGAGCTTCTCTCTTAAGATTCTTACTTTCTTGGGGTCGAAACCCTAAGGGTTTTTTTTTCCTTTTCTCTTTAATTTTTTATATTGATTCTGAGAAGAGATTGTATGAGAGAGAGTTCTGCTGCTATGAAAGATGGATAAATTATTTTGTAAGTTTTTACTTTCAAGTTTCACTTGCAACAATGACTTCTCTATACTTGATTTCCATCATTCCTTCTAACAT
Source organism: Phalaenopsis equestris (assembly GCF_001263595.1). Taxonomy (NCBI): domain Eukaryota; kingdom Viridiplantae; phylum Streptophyta; class Magnoliopsida; order Asparagales; family Orchidaceae; genus Phalaenopsis; species Phalaenopsis equestris. The sequence continues at coordinate 1,427 of NW_018227998.1, forward strand.
GAGTGACTAAGTTCTTTTTCACGTCGCTGAGATGAAAGGATTGTGGTTTTGTGATTTTCTTTGACAATTTTTTCCCCGTAACATTTTACTAAAGTTTGATGTCTATGTTGTTGTGTTAACCATCAGATTTCATTTACACTTAATATGATCAATAATATGTTAATATATTTCGTGATTTACAACTTCTACCAATTGCATAGAGGAACGAATTGGTTAATCACAAAATTTGAATAAGAATAAACATATTATATCAGGATTTTGCAACCTAGAAGTGAACTTAAATTTATAGGTTCTAGTTTTCTTTTGACCTAACAATGGGCATAAGGAAAACGTTTTATCACTATTGACAATTATCACTTAGGGGAAAGTTAAAAAATGTCATAAATCATCACGATTCTTTATTCACAAAAGTGCAATCCTCATCTCTCTTGAAGAATCGTAAGATTTATCTGTTTGTTCTTTCCTTTGTTTCTCGACCTCATAAATTTTATTTCTGTTTTCGAATAGAATATTAGAAACTCCATTTCTTATTTTTGATTATGTTGAACTAGGTTTAGACGTTTAGTAAATTGAATATTTACCTTTCAGAATATTTCTTATCTCTTTTCCTCATGGAATCGAAACGTGATATTCTTTAATCGTATTATTACTTAATGTGTATACTGACGTGATTGACTAGTTTACTTCGTGGTAAGTTTTTGGCCATCAACCTACCTCAAATTTTCAGATCGTTTTATACACTTTTGGGTTTAGCTTTTTCAAGCCTTGGCCACCCATAACATTTAGCATCCATTATTCCACCACTCTACTGATAAGATCCCAATAACATAGACATCATTTTACACATTTCCTATAATATTTTAAAGCATTGGAGAAATAATACCATAAAATAACCAATTTTGATTTCAAAACTTAGGAGGAGGAAGAGCACTTGAAGACTTGATGACCAATTATTAACTATAGCATTTGCATGTATTGGATTTGAAATTCATAAAAGATCATTCTATAAATTTTGGACAATTTTAACTTCATTTTATTTTATTTTATTTCCTACTATAATTCTTTTTGGTAAATTACAATTTGTGTGCAACTTACAAGCATTGTATAATTGCAAACTATTTGCTTTTCCAATCATTTAGCTAGCCAATCACGTTCATAACCTATCACTGCCCAAATTTCCTTAAGTGATCTTTATTGGTAAAATAGTGTTCCACTATCAACACAAAACCAAAGTTAGGATTTACAACATTATAAATATAACATTTTGATTAATTTATTCTAAGTTAATTTTGTCATTCACTTTGAATTGTTTTTTTAAGAGTTCAAAATCATTTCATAAACTTATTTTACATTTAAATTCAATAAGCATTGGGTTGCATACTTTATTTACACTAAAATAATTCTAACTTCTATTTTTACTTCATACAAACATGCATCCTAAATTTACGAGTACTAATCACTTATATAACTAGTCTTGGAGAGTACAAAAAATTTCTTTATAAATTGATAAAAAAAAACTTTATAAATTAGATGAAATAATCATAAATTGAACTGACCAAATATAATTGTTGAATACTTGATTACAAAATTTATCGCCTACAAAAACTTCTGCTAAAAATAAAAAGATAGAAGATGAGTTTTATTAAACTTGAGAAATGGCTATCAATTTAAGATAAAAAATAAATAAATAATAGGCTAAACAAAAAATAATAATATCATAAAAATGTTAATGCTTATAAATTTTGTACCAGCATGAAATATAATTAATGATCCTAATAAATTTTGTATATTGGCTCTTCTAAATGGATAAATTCTTTGACGGATATTAAGTAGATGACTATAAGAGAATCACATTTGTAAACATAATTGTTAGCAATAATGTTCTAACGAAGGAAGAGAGACTAGAAAGACTATCTCTATCTTTAATAAAGATGAAGTAAATACTTATGTATGAATATTATTTTAGAAATTCTATAAAATATTACATGAATAGTAAATCACCTTCGATTAACAAAATATGTAAATAACTGAAGTTATGAACATATTTGAGGATTTAATTGATAGGATCAATTGTACATGCCAAGATTGGAAACTAGCCAACAAATTTATAATTAGTCTTAGAATAAATATTAGAAATAAATAGAAAATCAAAACTCAGAAACATTGAAATATTGTTTCAATTGTTCTTTACTCCTTAAAAGGCATAAGAAAAATGCATCTTTGTATAGGATTTAGGATTTAAAATTTAAGGGGTAAACTAATCTTTCAAAACTCAAAAATATATTATAAAATATAGCTCTTCATCATTTATTGTATATATTAATAAGAATGTTGGTGAGTTTAGCCTAAAGCACATTGCTAAAATAATTTATTTCAAGTTATATGAAAGGAGGCATATAAGAAGTCAATACATAGCATAAATTATGTATTAAGAAAAGGTAAGGAATGTGGAGGAGGAGGATTTTCATGAAATTCACGAAGAGACACATTTATCAAATAAGAATAAAAGCCATTGAAGAAGAGCAAATTGGTATCATGAGCTGCATGAGAGTAGCTATGAATGATATTTAGAGTAAAAGGAATATTTTTATCATGCATGTTGCATGCATTAATAGAAGCTATAGATTAATTGTAGATGTGAACATTCACATAAAAAAATTGAGGCAAATCTCAACGTAAAAATCCATCCTAAATTATTTTAAGTGCATTTGATAAACAACACTTCTTCACCTATCACATGTAGATGCTTGACATACATAAACATGAATAAATATAAAAATATTTTCTTCATAGACATAGCACACATTTTACTAGCACTAGGAATTTTTTACATAAATATAGTTCATTAAGTTTAAGAGAACATGTACGGTTAAATAGAAAGATAAGATTATGAATTTTTTTTCTATAAAAATATTGGGAGGCCTGGTTTTGAGATTTAGTTTATTCTTAGTTAGAATAAGAATGCCAAACTTTTTTCTTAGAGTGATTTCATTTGTTGCTATTAGGGAGATTGTTTTTAACTCTAATTTTTAGAATGTTATACATTTGTCATCATTTTAGTCATCAGAGTAAAGAGTGAAGGGTTTTAACTATATATATAATCTCACTTCACTTCTTATACTTTATGTTAAGCAGGCCACTCATGATCTAGTTAACTATCATATGCTTCTTGTGATCTCAGACTTATTATCAAAGTTTAATGATTGTTCACTTGGTGATCTACCAAATAATTATCACACTTGAGGAACATTTAATATGCTACATATATTATTTCTTAATATCAATTTCTAACTTTATCATATTATAATATGAAATATGTAAAGTATATGAGCTCAAAAAACAACTAACTGAACTATTGAGAAAATCTTCGCTTCAAAAAAACTTTATGTTGTTCCTACTTTACTAACTTCTAAAAAAGGTAGAATATGAAAAATGTATGTGGATGATTAGGATATTCATAAAATCACTATTAAATATATTTTTTTAGTTCTTAGATTGAATAATATACTTGATCTTATACTAGATTCTACTATTTCTCCATGATTGATTTTAAAAGAGGTTACCATTGTATTAGAATTATACTTATAAATGGTCTGAATATAGCATTTAAAACTCTAAATGTTCTATATGAATGATTGTTTATGCTCTTTGGATAATAAAATATCACTAGTAGATTCATGTGATTGACAAATATAATCCAAATAACACTCAATGATAAATTCCTAATGGTATACTCGAATGACATTCTCATATTTAATCTTGTCGAGAAGAATCATATAATGTATCATTGGTTTTGAAGAATTATAAGAACTAAATCTAACGTAGAAAATTGCTTTTATACCTTCAGAATCATAGG
>NW_018227999.1:0-274 GCF_001263595.1 Phalaenopsis equestris
CTGATAACTATGGGTTGCCTCTCATAAAGCTCTTGGTTTTACGTCGTCAGCTCGACATAACCAGTACTTACTTTAGTTTACCCAACATCATTCCATCATTAAACTTATGTTGATCCCCTATAAAATAAGGTTTCAGTCCACGTCCATTAACTTTAAATATTTTCTCAGACTTAGGATCTTTAATATCCACAGCTCCATAAGGATAAACTTTAATCACAATAAATGGGCCCATCCACCTGGACTTAAGTTTGCTTGGAAATAATCTTAACCTTGA
>NW_018227999.1:284-556 GCF_001263595.1 Phalaenopsis equestris
CTTGTTGCACTGGCTGAAAATTTTTAGTTAGATTCTTTCGATCACGCCACATCTTCATCCTTTCGTTATAAATTTTGGCACTTTCATACGATTAATTTCTTATCTCTTCAAGCTCATTTAATTGTAACAATCTTTTCTCACCAGCATCTTTCAAATTATAATTAAACTTCTTAATCATGCAATTTGCCTTATGCTCAAGTTCAACTGGAAAGTGACAAGCTTTTCCAAATATTATCTTATATGGGGACATTCCTATAAAAGTTCTGTATGCA
>NW_018228000.1:0-7276 GCF_001263595.1 Phalaenopsis equestris
AGTTTAGAAAGCCTATTTTTGAATTGATTTTCAACTAGGAGTCTAAATTTGAAAAACTGAATTTTACATATATTTTTTTGCAAACTGCAATCAAATAATTCACAATTTTGAGTTTTAAACTAATTTTAAATAATCTAATTTTTTAGTTATTTGCAAGTTCAAGTTATTCAGAATTTTAGCAACCTCCTGGCATATACCATTGTTAGGGGGCATTGGGAAGAGTGTCAATCTGCCCAACTGTCTTAAAAGACTCACTGGTTAGTGTCATGAGAACTTCGACCAAGAAACAAAATGTTCTTTTATAACCTATTGGTCTTAAGAGACTTGTTAGGCCTTCAATTTACCTGCAAAAGTCAAGCACAAGCATGCATTTCCCCGAATATATATTTATCTTTCTCTGAATGATATTTAGTTCACTGGACAGGTACTTGAGTTTCCTAAAACGATCATTTAAAATTTCCCCAATTTCTTATAAAAATTTTCTCTAACGAGTACTAACTTTTCCCTAAACATTACTTAATTCCTTGGACATTTAATCAAATTTTTTCGAACGTGTATTTTTTTTAAAATTTCCTCCACCCTTTTTATACCTTTGAGCATGAGTTGATGGTATTATGACAACAATCGACAAAGAGAAATAAAAGATTTTTTATTTTAATTTTTCTAAAGAAATAAGTGGAGTGGAATTGACTCGGGCTCTGTTTGGTTTTTGGGCTTAGGTTGGTGCTCGGGTTAGTAATTGAGGAAATGGGGCTACGGGCTCAGATTTTTTTCTTTGGCTCAGCTCCAAATAGGAATCGAGGCATGAGTGTTTTTTGTTGCTGTTTCTGTGTGTGGTTTTGAGAGAGGTAGAAAAGCTAGCGAAGGAAAAAATATTAGGTCTGAACTTCAGACACAGAATTACGTCCGGACACCAATGAAAGAAACCACGTGTAAATCCTGCTTAAAAAAAGAAAAATCTTTTTTTTTATCGCGCGATTCAACCTGACCCAGCCCTTTTCGTCGAAAATGCTTTATTTGTCACTTTCTCGCTTATTTTGTCACATTTTCATTTGTGATTGCAATGTTCTCACTTTATTGTGTCGCATTTTTCATTTGCGATTTCGGAAGCTAGGGTTTCGAGCAGCTGTTGCAATGGACTGCTCTTTCGACTAAGATATATTAATGATTGGTTCTGAAAATAATAGTAACGAGTTTGAAACGGAGGTGAGTTTAGTTTCGCCTGAAATGTTTTCATTATCGTAAAACCATTGTTGTGGTGCTACAGTAGCATTTCAACAGTGTTACTTAGGTGTTTATGATGTGTCACTCTTGAGTTATTTCTAGTGTTCAGTGATTTTTAATTAGGTGTTTTATGGAGGTTTTTATGATATTACAGTGTTATTAAGCTGTAATGTGTTGATTTTATTGACGTGAGATTATAGTGTTATTGTGGTGTTATTTTGATATTGTTATGATCATACTAAGACGAAAGGTTTAAAACATATTGAGGGGGAACTGTGACGTTGCTTTGGTGTTTTTATTCTATTATTTTGGTATTATTTTGATGTTATTGCGGTGTTATCTATGAGTTATTATTGTGTTACTTTGTTGTTATTGAACGATTTTTTTGTAGTTTTTAATGTGTTATTGAAGTTTTTATGATGTTATTGCGGTGATAATATGATGTATTTTGGGGTTATTTAGTGTTTTTTATGGAGTTTTTTCAGATTATTTGTGGTGTTATTGCAACGTTTGCTGGTGTTATTCTGATGTTAATTTTGTGTTATTGTGGTGTTATTTTATTATTATTCTTGTGGTATTTTGGTGTCATGCTGATGCTATTTTCGGGTTATTCTTGTGATGGTGGAATGTTTTGTTTTATTGAGATTGTAATATTCGATTGGTGTTATTTCCATATTTAATCATCTTTATAATATTATGCATATTTGTAATTCTTTGATTGGTATTTTGGTGTTATGCTGATGCTATTTTCGGGTTGTTTTTGTGATGTTTTTTTATATTGCTCTGGTATTATTCTTGTAGTTTTTTGGTGTTATTGTAGAATTATGGAGGTGTTGGTGGAATGTTTTGCTTTATTGAGATTGTAGTATTTGATTGATGTTATTTCCATATTTAATCATCTTTATATTATTATGCAAATTTGTAATTCTTTGATGCTGGAAATGTTTTCAATGAATTGCAGACAACTTTTTTTGCACCATTGTTCACAATGAGCAAGAAACATATGAAAGGACTATAACAGTTTTTGGCCGAATTCGAAGAAAATTAAGGACTATTTATGTGAAAAGGCTTGTCATAAGAAAGAATCAAAGTTAATCAATATGACGAAGTTAAAAAAAGTAGACACTAAGACTGGTTGTCAAGCCATGGTTCGATATGTTGTTGATGTTGAAGACAATTAGACAGTTAAAAAATTTGTAGAAAGTTATAACCACCCTTTGGCGTAAACTGGTGATAAGCATTTTTTTCGTTCTAGCAAAATATAAGCGAGGTGAATGCAGATGCGCTGATATCAATGATATGATCAGTGATTAGAACAATAGATGCATTTAACATTCTTTCTACATAGGTTGGGGGAACAGAAAATATGGAATGTGTGCAAACATGTTATCCTCAACATGTCTCTCCATGAACAATTGTAACAAAGAATTTACATCACTTTGTTCAATTCCATCTCTTCTTTCTCTTTGAATAAAATTGAAGACATCTATTTATTCTTTTTTTGGTTTTCTGCTCCCCCAACCTTTGTGGCAAGTAAGTTAAATGCATCGGTTGCTCTAATCTCTGATCCTGCATTGATCTCAACACATCTGCATTTATCTCGCTTATCTTTCTGTTGAAATATAAAAGATGCTTATCATCAGTTTCCGTCAATGGGTGATTATAACTTTCTACAAATTTTTTATGTTTCAGTTGCTTTCAACATGAACAACATGTCGAATTATGACTTGACAGCCAGTCCTTGCGTTTACTTTTTTGTACTTTGTTGTTTTTGTGAACTTTGACTCTTTTTTGTGACTATCTTTTACACATAAATAGTCCTTCGTCTTAATTTTCTTTGAGTTTGACCAAAAACTGCTATGGTCTTTTCGGACAGTGAATCCAATATGATGTGCATATGCACAATAGTGTTCATATGCTTCTTGCTCATTATGGACAATAGTGCGAATAAAGATGTGTAATTGGCTCATTGGAAACATTTTCAGGCTAAAAAAACTACAAGTTTTGTATAATATTATAAACATGGTTAAATATAAAAATAACACCAACCAAATACTACAATTTCAATAAAATAAAACATTCTACCAATATCTTCATATTCCTACAATAACTCCAAAAAATCATAAGAATAATATCAGAGTAACATCAAAAAAGCATACCAAGAATAACCTGAAAATAGCATCAACATAACACCAAAAATCACAAAAATAATAACAAAATAACACCACAATAACACCAAATTAACACGACATTAACACCGAAATAACATCAGTATAACATCGCAATAACACCACAAACAATTCGAAAGAATTCTGTAAAAAAATACTAGAATAATTTCAGAATAAAACCATAATAACACCATAAAAACTCTAATAACACCGTTCAATAACAACAAAGTAACAAAATAATAACTCATGGATAACACCGCAATATTATCAAAATAGTTCCAGAATAATAAAATAATAAAACTAAAGTAACGCCACAATCCCACCTTAATTATTTGAAATCTTTCGTCTTAGTGACAAAGCAATATGATCATAATAACGTCAAAATAACACCACAATAATACCATAACAACACCACAATATCATAAAAAAATTCCATAAAAACATCTGATTAAAAATTACTGAACATCAGAAATAACTCAAGATTAACACATCATAAACACCCAAATATTAACCGCAGAAACGCTACTGTAGCATCACAACAATGACGATAATGAAAGACCGCAGAAATGCTACTGTAGCATCACAACAATGGTTTTACGATAATGAAAACATTTCGGGCAAAGCTAAACTCACATCCATTTCAAACTCGTTGCCATTATTTTCGGAATCCATCATCAATATATCTTGATCGAGAAAGTAGTCCATCACAGCTGCTCGATACCTTAGCTCCTGGAATCGCAAATGAACAATGTGATGCAATAATGCAGGAACGTTCCAATCACAAATGAAAAACATGACAAAGTTCGGGTATCGCGATAAATAAATAAATAAATAAATTAAATTAAAAAAAAAAAAAAAAAAACCATTCATTTGCAAGCAGATTTCTTAAGGGGTGGAACCGGGATTTACACATCTTTTATTGGCATCCGGGGGTAGTTCTTCATCCGGAGTCCGAACCTAATATTTTTAGGGTTTAGGGAGAGCAGAGGAGGGAGTTTTCGTGTCATTTTTTAACTAAGAGGAAGCTGGAGCAGTTATTGCATAGAAACGAGTAAACTTGGTGGGAGCCGGTAAATTTTTAAGTTTATAAATTATTCTTTCTTTTTCTTTTCTTTTATTTACACGATTAACACTGCTTTCTCAGGATACTTGGACGCCTGTAGGACATTCCCCCTCTCAACGTACCATCGGATGCGGTTGGTCATATCATACAAAATATAAAACCGATGAGACCATAGCTAACCATTGCTAGATAAAAAGCTTACCTTGTTGCTCAAGGCTACAAGGAACAACCGACAATCGACTATATGGAAACTTTTAGCCCAGTAGCTAAATTCCTCACCATCAGTACACTATTAACCATTTTCATTTCCCGTAATTAAGTTATAACTCAACTTAACATATTAAATGCCTTCATGGTATACTTAATAAAACGGTGTATATATCCTAGCCACTTGGATTCCAATGTCTCATCAAACCCAACTACGTCTGTCATCTTCATAAAACTCTCTATGGCCGCAAACAATCGCCACAATAATGGTACACAACCCTTCTCAACATCACCCCAACAGCTTGGCTTTAAATTCAACCAATCTACCTCTTTCCTCATGACTGACGACCACAATAAGATTCATATGTTAATCCACATATACATTGATGACATCCTACTCATCGGTAATCGTCAACCTTCTCAGATAAAACTTATTCACAAACTTCAACAACTCTACAAACTCAAAAATCTCGGCCCCTTCTTCGCATTCCTTGGCATCCAAACCATGATCCCACACAATATGGTATTCACGTCACCGAAAATAAATATGCTATAAACATCCCAAGAAAAGTCGGGTTTGAGTCTTGCAAACCTCTCTCAACTCTACCATCTCCCAAAATCTTCTGTCCTTATCCAAAAAACCCATTCCAATCCTCACTTATACAGCCGCCTAGTCAGCTCACCATAACACCTTACACTCACTCGCCTCGACATAGCTCTACTTGTCAACAAGCATTACCAACACCTTTACGATCCACTAAACATACAATTCCATCACCTTAAGCACCTACTTCATTACCCTCAAAGTCACTCTCACCAAGGGACTATCTATTCACTCAACCACCCTAACTCTACTTGCTTACTCCGACTCCAATTGGCAGGAAATCCTACAAATCATAAATCAACCATGGATTATTATGCATTCTTAGTCGCAAATTACTGTCATGGTGTGTAAAGAAACAACAGATAGTCATTTGTTCTTCCACCAAGGCAAAATACAAATCCCTTACCACAACAGCCACATGCATCATTTGGCTGATACGTTTACTTCAGCACTTAAAACCGTCGGCATCAACACTCCAATTACATTATACCGTGACACCGTCTCCATAATAGCTCTCGCAAAAGTTTTTCATGTCTTCATAGCATATGGAAGTCGACGTCACTACATTCACAACTACATTAAATACAATCAGATTTCAGTCCACCACATCTCCATACGAGGCCAATCATCTGTTCTTCTTACCAAAGCACTCCCAAAAACTCAATGTCTGCTTCTGCTACACAATTTGATGCTCCGAGATCAGATCATCAACTTGCAGGCAGCTGATAAAGGAGCCAACTTATCAAAACCAAAAACCTCCATTGAATGTCAAAATTCACCCCAACCGAAAATCTGTATTGCAGTCAGCACTGTTATCCATGAATAACAACCTACAATCTACACCATCTAATTCCTGACAACATGTAACAAACTGTATAACTGCCCTATATATACACTGTGATTGTTACTGTACAAAGTGCTAAAAGACTAATACAGATTCTTCAATTATGCAATTTTATAGTTTCTTCTTCCGGGAAGCACGGACACCTCCAAACAGAATTTGTAACCGTGTTAGACACGTGTCGGATATGGACACGGCTCCGACATGGGCCGATATGTGTCCGACACTCTACTAAACATGTTGAAGTTGTCCGATTAATTCTACACTTCTCTAACACCTCTCGACACTGCTCTGAAACTGTTGGAGAGGGCTCAACACCAGACACGGGAACTTATTCGAGCAGCATTGAAGCTGAATCCAAAGCGGCAACACAAACAAAACTACAATATTTTGTGGGTCTTATTGTCTTACCATCGCCTAACAAGCATTTTCAGCAGCCCCATCAAAGCAAGCAACAAGAAAGTCATCGTCAAGCATCACTAGTCGTAGTAAGGGAGCGTCGAGCTGCCCTGATTGACTTAAAGGAGTCGTCGAGCAGCCTTGATCAAAGTTAAGGAGTCTTCAATTCAATCTAGAGCTTTGACCTGAGCAAGGGCACAATCCAGAGCACAAAACAGAGCTTCCACGTGATCTAGGGGACAATCCATAGCTTCAACTCCAGCTAGGGTGCTATCTAGAGCACGATGGAAAGCTTCCATCTGATCTCCCTCGCTATACAGTGCATCGGCGCGAGCTATGGATGATCATGCATGCGGGTTTAGCAGTTAGACCTCATGTTTTGCGATGGTAGCACAAAATTGTTATGTATTTACCTTTCTCACACCAAAACTTTAATATTTACCTACATACCACTTTACACGTGCATGAAAATGTGGATTTGAGTCAATAATTTGTGAACCTTGATAATTAGTGGTTGTTTTGATAAATTTGATATGATAGGAATTGAATGGTATGCAGGTAAATATGACGAAGTATTATGTCTAGGTTTTAATGTTGAAATTTTGAAATCTTCCTTCGCCGATTAATATAAGAATCTGCTCTAAGCCTCTAACCTTTGAATAAACAACGCAAAGCATTTGGTATCTAGATTAATTAAATGGGGCATTAACATACCATCAAATTCCTTTGTAGTTAGTAGATTTGGGTGTGAGATATGTAAATATAGAAGA
>NW_018228000.1:7376-11174 GCF_001263595.1 Phalaenopsis equestris
TATATATATATAAACGTTTATAGTTTCTGTAGTTTATTAAAAGGATAATAACTACTACAAGTGTCTCTAATTGTTTCATATAGGACGAGATAAAGCCTTTTTGGGCATGTCACCAAATTAGAGAAACTGAGATCAATCGGAGCAGACACAACATAGAATTTCAGTGACAATTTTTTCAAGCAAGGTTAAAGGGAACAAATTTAAAGTTAGATCACACTTGCTTCGACAATCTAAAGTTGGTATTCGATCATGTCTTAAAGTAACTTCGACACAAATTCAAGAAATGTAGAAGTTAGTTGCTAATGCAAAGCAGAAAATGAAGAATGTTGCATTTAAGTAGGTTCCACTTTCTTCTTCTGGGTAAAATGATTCTAATCAGTTGTGTAGCTCTCAGTCAAGTGAGCATCTATTTAGAGCAGAAGATTCCGATTATGACCATAAAAAAAGAAAAATGTTGGGCAATAATGTTATTGAAAAAAACATTTAATTTGCAGGTTATAGATCATTTACATGAAGAAATTGCTCAAATATTTTATTCTGCAGCTCTTCCGTTTTATTTGGCAAGAATTTCATATTATTTTAATGTGTTCTCATATGCTTCCAACAACACAATCCTTGTGTATATTTCTCCTTAATATAATCTGTTAAGAGCAATCTAGCTTCAAAAAGAAAGAACACATGTTGAGAGAATGTTTGAGGCTATAAAGGAGACTTGGAATGAGAAAGGAGTTATCATAGTTTGTGATAGTTGGTCAGATGCGAAAAAGACCTCTCATTATTTTTATGGGCGTCACAAAATCTGGACCAATGTTTATAAAAACTATTAACTGTGAATGAAAATATAAAATTAAATTTACATTGCCAATGAAATTAAATGAGTAATTGCAGCCTTAGGCTGAAATAAAATCGTTCAAGTAATCACTGATAATGCACATGTGTGCAAAGTTGCAGAAGCATTGATTGAGGCTTAATATCCTCACATTTTGTATGCTCTTTGTGTTTTTCATACATTGAACTTAGCATTGAATAATATATGTGCTCCAAAGAATATAAAGGAAATGAGACAACTCAGGAGCAATGCAAGTAGATAATTGGCATTATAAGATATGTCGGTTTCATAAAATTTTTTATTTTGAATCATTAATGAGATTATCAATATTCAATGAGTTTGTAAAACTAGAAATGTTGGCCATTGCAGAGACCCATTTTTGCATCAAGTATAGTTATGCTTAAGAGATTCAAAGCAATAAAACAAGGGCTACAAATAATAGTGATTAGTGAGAAGTGGAATATATATTGTGAAGATGATATAAACAAGTAAAATTTGTGAAGAAAAAAAATTTTGGATGATGTGTGGTCGGATAAAATTAATTATGTTATTGATTTTACAGAACCTATATATGACAGACCGAGATTGACTGAAAAAGATAAATCTTGTCTTCACCTTGTCTACAATATGTAAGATTTTATGATGGAAAATGTTAAAAAATAGTATCTATTGACAAAAGTGAAAGAGGAACAATGAAGATTCCAATTTTAATAAGTATATATGAGATTTGAGTAGAAAGATAAAATTAAAACAACACTCATCTTCATTGTTTAGCTCACTCTCTCAATCCAATGTATTATTTGATTTGATTTTTATTTTTTATTAATCCTAACTTGTATTAATTTTGCCACTTATAAGTGCATTTTTAATTAGGTATTTCAGCCAGGCTAAGTGGAGCTCCAAATCGTGTTGTTCCACATAAGGATATAAATATATCAATTGAGAGAAATAAACACTTAAAGTGAATTTTCCGAAATATTGAAGAAAGATCAATTTCTAAATTGGAGTTTGCTAATTTCTTTGAATTAAGTGGTGGTTTCGCAAATCATGACTCCATAGCTTCTAGAGCTATTATGGATGGAAAGACATAGTAGATGGTTTATGGAGCAAGTTACCTACAATTGCAAAGCTTAGCTTTCTATTTGTTGGCTCAAACTTGTTTATCTTTTTGTTGTGAAAGAAACTGTAATTCATGTTTTTTTATCAATTTGCTTAAGAGGAACAAAATCACTCCAAAACAAGGTGAAGATTTGGTACTTGTTCATACTAATCTTTGTGTTCTATCTAGGAGGAGCCCATAATATCCTCAAGGGGACAAAATTATGGGATGTTGGTGAAGATAGCTACGTCGGATGATATTTTAATTCTTGAAGTTAATCTTTCTCTTGACGAGTCATCCTTAGAAATAGTGTTTTTCGTTGATAAAGGTGAATGTGTCATTGATGAGGGCAATGAAGCTAGCACAAATGATGACACCACCGTTGATTGCCTTAACTCCAATTAGTAATAATTATGTTGTTATATTTTGGCATGTTGTTATATTCTGCTTCATTTTATTATGGATGACATTGATATTAAGTGTTTTGATAATTTTTTGATATTTTGAATGTAATTTTGATATTGCCAAAAATAACTTTATTATTATAAAATTTTCTTAATGGTTGCATTTGTTGTTTTGTAATGTTTTTAGTAGAAAATATTAAGAATATATATTTATATTAATAATTTATTAAATATAAAAAAATGTGTTCATGTGGTATCGTGTCCTATTTTTTTGCAATTATGTTGCGTCGTCGGATCTTTTTCGTGTCTCTGTGTCTGTGTCCGTGTTTCATAGTTCACTATATTTTTCATTTCTTCCTACCGTCAGCTATTCTTCTTTTCTGATATCATCTCAGCTGAATTTCAACACTAACAATGATCTTTGGTGTGATTTTTCATTTTAGATATCACACCATAGTCTATTTTTTCTCCGGTTTTTATGTGCTCAAACTCTTAACAACTATGATCAAAACTGCACCTAGTAATTGCTTAGATCCGTTTATCATGGCTTGTTTTTGGCTTGCGGGGCCTGGTGTCTTTAGATGTTACCATCAGAAACTGAATGGTGCTCCACTTGTTTACTTCAATAACCCTTCTTGTAGCTTTCATGTAACTCAATTTCACTTATTGTACCTCTACTTATTACCCGAAAGTAATGGGTTTATTTAGCAGATACAACCAGTGACGGACCTAGGTTAAGCCCAGAGTTGGCAACTTTCCACCTTCAAATATGAGATAACTTTCCACCTTCAAATTTGAGATTTTGCTATAAATGATAGAAAATTTATTTATTTATTTTATATAATTTAGTCACTTCAGTAATTTTGCCCACTCTGAATAAATTTTTTCACCTTATATCTAAAAAAAAATTTAACATTTGATAATTTTGTCACCCTTAACATTGAAGCTGGTTCCGCCCCTGGATGCAACTCTATTGTCTTACCTAGTTCTGCATAACCTAAACTGCAGGTATTCCCTGGTGCATGGACAGCCATACTTGTCTCCCTAGACAATGTGGGCATATGGAATCTTCGATCCGAGAACCTGGATTCTTGGTACCTTGGACAAGAAGTATATGTAACTGTGGTGAATCCAGAGATTACGAACAAAACAGAGCTTCCTTTGCCCGATAATGCTATTTTTTGTGGCTCTCTATCAACCTTACAGAAGTAAGTTAGCTCTAACATAATATATATTTGTATTTCGAGCTTGGAAATGACATTTAATTTTAATTTTCATTCACCTAATGTTTACTTTTTACATTGATACCACCAAAATCTTTCATATCACTTAAAAAATACCACTATTTTTCTCTTTTGAAAAAGCTGAATACACCTTTTCATGCGTGGGTAAGGTGACACATGTAAAAATTGAAATTTATGTGTTAGATATTAAATACAAAAGAATTAAGTGTTAAGTGGTATCTA
>NW_018228001.1:0-2158 GCF_001263595.1 Phalaenopsis equestris
TAGTTCCATTCTGATAACAAGAAAATGAATAAAAAAAGATCTTTAATTAGTTATTTTCTCTTTTGTATTTATCATTATATATATATATATATATATATAGAAAAGAAATAAGAGAATGATCTTTAATGAAAGTGAAAAAATAGTACGAGAAAATTCACACCAGAAAACAATAACACAGTGGAATACACAAATTCACATGGTTCAACAAATTGTCTACGTCATCGGAGTTGCATAGGATTTTACTACCTAAGGAATTCACACTAGTCGATCGTCTTGACTTACAAGAGCAAACTCTTTTTCTCTCTCTTCTTCTCTTTCTTATTCTCTCTCTACACTGAAATACACCGAAGAAGCTCTACACTGAGATACATCAAAGAAGTTAAACTTACAAAAGAAATAAACCCAATTTATCTTCTACCACAATCCACCAAGAAGAAACCAAGGGAGAATAATCTTTTTCTTCGTCTTTCTTCTTTCTTTTACATCAAGGAACTACACTTTGCACTTCTCTTCCTATATCCCGTGGAAGCAAAAATTACCGAAGAAAACAAAAGGTTGTGCTTGGATGAATGAGAGCCCTTCTATACCTCTTATCGCAAACAGGTAGGCACGACGATTCATGAATCTGCAGAGGTGAGAACAGTTCCTCTATCGCGAACGACAACAGGAGGGAGACATATCTTTTGCGATCGGGCGTGGGAGCGGGAAGCGGGAGCTGGAGATTGAGAGGCGGGATTAGGATCGGGCTCCAACACAACAAATCTCTCACTAGTAGACCGATACACAGACAACAACATCTCCTTCCTCAAATCGATATCCTCTACTAGCGGCGTCGACCTTTCTTCAAACATGAATTCTCCACATCTGCAACTCAAAACCCTGTCTTCACTCCAGAAGACCAACTGAAGCTGCGCACAACTTCAGTTTCTCAAGAGTAACACCTTCAGTCAACATATCAATATGGTCAACATAGCTTTGCTCCTCCAAGCTATTTTTTGGATTACTCTTGTCTTTGGTTACAACTCCCATTGCACGGGAAATATCATGCATCTGCTGAAAGCCTTTTCAACAAGTCTAGCCTTATACCTCTTACTGTCATCATGTTCAGTCTTCACCTGGTACACCCACTTGTTCTGCAATGCTTCTTCCCTAGTGGAAGTTTTGTCTGCTCCCACTTGCTCGAACTTTTATCTTGCAAGATTTCCTCATAGCTCTATGGTTCTCCATCATCAGTCTGTGAAACAATATGAATGGGTGTCTCAGACCCACTCTCCTCTTCACTTTCATCATCAATAAAACTATGAACTATCAGAAATAGTGCATCATGTACTTCTTCAGATACCACATTTATGCTATCATTATACATATTCTTGTGATTTCTGCAGTTCCTCTTTATGTGCCCAGCCTTGCTACAATTTCAGCAGGTTGTCTGCTGACTAGACTTTGATTTTGATCTCCCTCTATTCCCTCTATTTGAGTTAATGTTTTGTCATCTCCCTCTAAAATCAACATTCAGTGTTGAACTCGTACCTGAGATCTCGCCAAAATCTTTTCTCTGCACGTCCTCAACCAAAATCAAATCACAAATATCATCACATTTCAGTTTAGATTTATCTGCAGAACTGCTAACTGACATTCTCATGGCTTCCCAACTATTTGGAAATGATGCCAAAAATATTAGTGCACGTATCTCATCATCAAAATCAATTTCAACAAACAACAATTGATTTGTGATAGTATTGAAATCATTCAGGTGTTGAGCAATAGAAACACATTCTGTCATCTTCAAGTTGAATAACTTCTTCATCAAGTACACCTTGTTATTTGTCGATGATTTTTCGTACATACCTAACAGGACTGCCATGAGATCTGCAGTCGTCCTCTTCTTGACGACGTTGTGTACAACGGACCTTGATAGGGTCAACCATTTAGTCTCATCCATTCTTTCAGGTCTTTTCCCCAATAATGAAAGATGAAGTTTCTTCCTATAGTGGTAGTCATTTATCTGCATCCTCCAATAATCAAAATTTGTGTCATCAAACTTCTCGATACCTGAAACCTTCACTTTATCTGCAACCACCATTCTTTCCTTAGATCTGAAACAAAGCTCTCATACCAGTTGTTAGGATAAGATATACCAGTTGTTGTGGTATATATA
>NW_018228001.1:2229-3442 GCF_001263595.1 Phalaenopsis equestris
TATATATATAAATATAGGAGAACGTTCTTTGATGAAAGTGAAAAAATAGCATGAAAAAATTCACGACAGAAAATAAAAACACAGCGGAACACACAGATTTACATTGTTCGACAATATGCCTACGTCCACGGAGTTGCAGAGGATTTTACTATTTGAGGAATTTACATCAGTCGATCGTCCCGACTTACAAGAGCAAACTCTTTCACTTTCTCTTCTTCTCTCTCTTTCTCTCTTCTCTCTCTACACCGAGATACACTGAAAAACTCTACACATAGATATACCAAAGAAGTTAAACTTACAAGAGAATAAACCCAATTTCTCTTCTGTCACAAGCCACCAAGTAGAAACCAATGGAGAACAATCTTCTTCTTCTTCTTTCTTCTTCCTTCTACCGCAAGGAACTATACCTTGCACTTCTCTTCCTCTATCGTGTGGAAGCAGAAACTACCGAAGAAAACAAAAGGCCGTGCTTAGATGAATGAGAGTCTTGCGATACCTCTTATTGCGAACAGGTAGACTCTATGATTTGCAAAATGACAGAGGCAGGAACAGTTCCTCTGTCACAAACGACACCAAGCGGGAGACACATCTTTTGCAATCGGGCATGGGAGCGGGAGATCGGGAGGCGGGCGGCGAGATAAAGATCGGGCTCCAGCACAACATTATGTTCCATGACAATATGTTGTCAATATCCATTATGAGTTGTGCCCCACGAGACTTTAGTAACATCAAGTAAAGTAATATCTCTTTCCACAAGTATTCTGGTCACAGAAGATCTGGTTAGGTTGAAAGTGGGTAGAGTTAGTTTCATAGGGTCTCCAAGTATGACCAAGTAAAGAACTCGATGATGAAAAAAGTGCAGCTTGATACCAGGTAAACTAAACCATACCGGTACAGTAGGAGATTCATGATTAAGGTCGAAATCATGAGACCACTTGAGTAACTTCATTGACTTGCCTGCAATGTTAAGATATCTTTTGGAGAAAATCCGAGTGTAGTCTTCAACCACGGTTAATTAAATCAACACATCTCCCATCCATGAGTCATACTTTTCACTTTCCTGCTAGTTTGAGGTCATCAAAGATTGATTTGTAAATAGAAAGTTTCCTTCCACTCTTGAGAATGACCTGAAGTAACAACGACAGATAAACTGTTATTTTTAGGAAAAGAGGAAAAATAAAATATGTTATTGTCAAATACTCATAATTCTATT
>NW_018228002.1:0-561 GCF_001263595.1 Phalaenopsis equestris
CATCCTCAAGTCTTCTGTTTATCCTTTGGGATAGACACTAGATTTGAGGTACAGAGCTCTTTCATTTTAAATTATAAAAATTATGGGGTCAGTTTGATTTCATACTTCAACGTCCTTCCGAAGCGGGCGACGGGATTTCAATTCCGACGATCGACATCTTCTTACGGGCAACCCCACGAACAAACCATCCCCAAAATAACGCCGACAAGACAATTCAGGTTGAATTTAGTAGACGACTCTTAAACTTTTGGAGCAGTGACTTTCATTATGAGGAACGTGGCCTTCCCAGGGATAACCTTGAGATCTTTAAATCCGGCTCCTAACTTAATGGTAGGAATGACATTGCAGGCTTCATGGCTTGTCGGAAAGTTGCAAGAAAAAGTCAGCATTGGGTAGGCCATTGCAGCAGCTTTAAACAAAAAGCTCTAGGGTTAGCTATATGGCCAAAACCTTGTAATCTTAATGTAAGCACTGAAAATTAACAGAGGTTGATCTGTAGACTGAGTAGATCTTAGTTTGTGGGGATTTTAAAAGTAGAAAATTTTAATTAATTTTGAAGTG
>NW_018228003.1:0-383 GCF_001263595.1 Phalaenopsis equestris
TTTTACAATATATGGAATGCTGAGAGTAATTATTAGCGATGAAGGATCTCATTTTAGGAATAAGAGAATCAAAAAATTAATTAAGAAATATGTAATTATGCATAGATTATCTACTACTTATCATCCTCGGACTAGCGGCCTAGCAGAGATATCAAATCGTGAAACTAAACGTATTTTAGAAAAAGCTGTAAATCCTTATAAATTGGATTGGTCTGCTAGACTAGATACTGCATTATGAGCATATAGAACTTCTTATAAGACTCCTATAGGAATGTCCCCATACAGACTGATATTTAGAAAAATATGCCACTCTAGAGCATAAAGCATTTTGGGCTATTTAGAAATTTTATTTTAATCAAAAAGATGCTGGTGAGAAAAGATTA
>NW_018228004.1:0-366 GCF_001263595.1 Phalaenopsis equestris
ATTAAAACTTTTAAGTACTCACAAAGTTATGCTTCGGGACGCAACATCCAAATCAATAAAAATATCCTACAATACTTATCCTATATTAATTGACCCAATGCTCAAGGATTCGAGTCTTCTCTAAAGTATTTAAATCATTATGAGCAACTAGAGATATTTGTTTTTGCCGCATAAGGATCATCAGGTATGTGTAAGCTTAAGGTCTAGGTGGTTAGGGCAATGACAATAATGATAATGTGTGCTAAAACAAGGGATACGACGTGGGATTTTAGAATAATATCTCATATCTCGAGGACCTTTAACAAAAGAAGAGGATAAGGATCAATGATATTATTCAACAAATTTTGAGAAAATGATTGCCCTTGA
>NW_018228005.1:0-769 GCF_001263595.1 Phalaenopsis equestris
TGTAAAGGTCGTAGCCCATTACTTTGAAGGTAGATTAGGCGATGATTGTAGTCTTAGCTTGTTATATAGACGGTAATTGTAATATTTGGTCATGTGGGTCGTAGATGGTTGTTTCATAAGTATTGGTCAGTCATAGATATCGTATTAGGGAGCTGCAATAACACTCATAGGCCATAGAGGCAGGAGTTGGGAGTTGCATGGGCTGAGAATCGCTTAGGCTGTAGTTTGTCATATAAGTCGTAGTGGTGAGCTGCAATATTTGTAGTCCACAGATGCCAGAGTTGGGAGTTGGATGAACTATATAATATTTATAGAGCACAAAAGGCAGAGTTGGAACATTTATGATTTGTGATAATTTTCATAGATCGTAGATGTCGAAGTTGATAGTTGCATGAACTGTGATAATGTTTTTAGACTGCAAATGTTGGAGTTGGGAGTTGCACTAGATGTGACAATGTATGTAAGACATAAAGGCTAGAGTTGAGAGCTCATGAACTGTGATTATGTTCGTAAACCACAAAGGTTGGAGGTATGAGCTATATTTAGTTATGATAATATTCATAGGACACAGAGGTCAGAGTTTAAAGTTTCATGAGCTGTGAATAATGTAAATCATAGTTGGTCAAGTGAGCTGTAGTGGTGGGATGCAAAAAGCAACTTCATAACTCTAGAGAAACTCATTGTATCCTGAATATGACGGTTAGAAGAAGTTATTGTGGGGTGCGTTGTTACATTGTCTTCGGGATGCGTTGTTGCACCATAAGTGGAG
>NW_018228006.1:0-1073 GCF_001263595.1 Phalaenopsis equestris
TAGGCAGGAATGAAAATTAAAATAACATGCTAACATTAATTTTTACATCATAATTATACAAGTTTAAAACTAAAGACAGGAGTAAAACTAATTTTGATCAAATTTTCTAACATTTTATTTTAGTTTAATATGTAGAGATTCAATAGACTTTTAAACAATGGGTATAAACATAAAAACAAACATACACACTACTGACATCACAATCTTAACATAAAGACAAACTTGCGAACATGGTAAAAGAAAAATAAAGGGTAGCAGTTTCTGAATTTCAAGATTAAGATCTAAGGTAGCAAGATTTTGTACTTTATAACAAATATGAATTTAAGTTAAGTTCTAAACTAACTAAATCATAGTACTAAACACAAAAATAGTTACTAACCTAAAATTTTAAAAACAAAATACTATCTAACACAACAATAACAACAATCATAGAACATAAAAATTTAAAACACAACATAAAACATACTCCACAACATCACGTAACTGCATCTGTACCAGTACTACATCACTGAGTTCATAACAAAACACAAACATAACAATACATCAAACCAAATCAAGTCCAACACAATCATCTCTCATCTCTACTCCTCTCCACTTTCAGAATCACTATACCATTTTTCTTTAGGCTCATATTCAGGATAATGAGGATATTGAGGAAATACTACTCCTGGGTCACCTCTAATCAGGCCCTCCAGAGTTGGGTATTATTTCTCCTCAAAGTCACTCTTTCTCTTATTATACATATTTATATGCTCAACAAATTGTTCTAGATTTTGAACTTTATCAGCGCTAAAGTGGATATGAGTCATCATCTTCTGTAATAACTGCTCTTGAGTCTCATTTGATTCACCTTGAGATGTAGAAGCAAGTGAAACAAATGGTCTTGATGAAGATGCAGCAGAGGTAGATGCAGCAGACGTCTCTAATCTATAGCTTCTGGAAAATCCTCCTCTCTAGCTAAAAATTGAATGCTCCAAATAAGTCTTCACATTCACTTTCGTAATGGGCTTCAGAGTCAATAGAACTTCCTTCCAACCATCATACTTTACTCCAGCCTGCTCGCATAAATAAAA